>NC_056734.1:246770915-246833415 GCF_019279795.1 Protopterus annectens
GATGGCCAAAGGTGTGCCTAATATGTTTTGTCTGTCCACCATACAGGTCTTGTGTCAGATATATCACTGGAAGTGTGTGCGTTGAGTGCTATCAGTACATGACTACATCCATGTCTGCTTCTAACTTTATATTCCTGACTAAGGGTATGTTGCAGACTATCCTGTAACACCAGCAACTTGCTTCATGTATGACAACAGTATTTCACATATGTGCCTGTGTTCCAGTCTCTGTCCTCCACCTACATACCAGGCTTTGACATATGACATTCTGTCAGGGGTTGTTATGTAGTGGGCTGTGAGTATGTCATGCTGCCATTCCTGCCATCAGTCCACTGCTGTTGTGTCCCCCACACATATTGTGGGGTTGGTTCCATATATGTGTGGGCTTCATCTACACAATACATATGTCCCCTTATGCACTCCAGAGGCCAGTGTATGTAACAGTGGTATATGGTCCTGTATTATTCAGTTTATGAGGGGTGATGCACCATAATTAAGCTAGGCAGTTACAACATGTGGGGGTATCAGGGGTAAACTGCCTTAAGGTATCTGGCTGTATATTACCATACAATTCACCTTGGGTAAATGCAGGCCCTACTGCGTCCTACCATACAGACTGTTCTGTTTGTCAGTGTGATTGTGATGGTGCCAGTTATGCCTTGTTATGTAATAAATACATCCCATTGTGTCAACTGAGGTCTTTACTCCCTAGGGATTGTGTATAGAGTGTAGTTAGAGGCATCTGGACTATACATCTGCATTGCATACTGTTGATTGAATGTTATCCTGTGGCCCAGTCTGTCTTTACTATTGTACTACTTGAAGGCTTCGTCCTGGACAGCAACATATGAAAACCTTTCCAGACTACTGTATTACTATAACTGTTTTACAATTGCATTACTCTGTTTATATTTATATCAGAGTCTAAACAGCTGTGTGACATGGCATATACAACTGAAATAGTACACAAATAAAGCTTTCCCATGTATGCAAACCTGTGTATGGTGTTATATCCTTTGACCTCTCTGTGGGTATATGTTGCAGGCAACAATCATAACTTGTATGGGTGGCTCATATAGTGTCCAGTTGGTAAGGTAGCATCTGCAGGCATAGTGGCTGTTCCGTATTGTGTGCACGTTCTACATATGTATCTTTCTATACATATCTCTGTGTTTATGTGTAGTTACATATATATATATATATATATATATATATATATATGCATCAGCATATATGTGTCTGTGTATATGTATATTAGGAATGTTGATTGCTTCAACATTGTATATTCCCTATGGTAGCCAGACTGTACCGCATGATATGTTACTGATACCAGCCTGACATCATACAGGTGGGATGGAGAACCTTTTAAAACTTTTATGTTTTGCTTGGTCCATTGAAAGTGGATATCGATACCATTTGGATTGTTTTAATAGAAGTGGTGCAGTGAGGGCGTGTTCATTTGTCTCAGTTCTTTTTCTAGTTTGTTTTTTGTGTTTGGATTCCTTATGGGATGGAGTACTGTTAACATCTTGTGCCCATGTTGTGTCAGGTCCTGGTTATGGGATTTGCAACATTTGGTATTGTATTTTAGGACAGGCATGTTTGGCTGTGGGGGGGATATCTATACGTTCAAGACGTATGTTGTTTGGGCCCCCTCATCCCCATTAATGGTGCATGTGGACATATATGTTTTTATGCTCTCTTTTATATCTATAGATATATGTCTGTATATAACTATATAGATATATATTTATGCTTATATATATATATATATATATATATATATATATATATATATATATATATATATATATATATATATATATATATATATATATATATATATAGATGTATATATACATATAGATGTATATATTTATAGATGTATATATATATATATATATATGTATATATATATATATATATATATATATATATATATATTTATATATATATATCTATATCTACATATATAGATATGTTATATCTATTTAGATATAAATACACACACACACACACACACACACACACACACACACACACACACACACACACACACACACACACACATACATCTACATGTTTAAATATATTTCCTCTACTGTTGAATGACTGGGCTGGATGATATGTTTGTGAAAACATCAAGGGTATGTATAGCTGACATGGCCTAGTTGTAAATCACTTTGGCTATGGTGTGTGGGGTCCTGTGTTCGAGCATTGCAAAGGCTGTTTATTTTGCTGCTGGGCAGAAAAAGGGCCATTGGATACAGAGTGATTAAAGCACTTTTAAGCAGTTGTAAGTGGGTTTACGCAAAGGTAAGCACTGCTTACTTCTGGTTACAGTTTCTTATACTCGGTTAGCTTCTAAATTGCTTAACCTGTGTAGGCATTGTGTACCCCTGTGCAAACAAGCTTAAATCCACTTACTGCTGCTTAAAAGTGCTCACTCCCACTTACCCCTGCACTAATTTCTTTAAAAGAAAAGAAAAAAGAGTTGATAGGAAAGTTGTGAAAAAGGGGCACAATGAGGGAAAGACAGTAGGGAAAATAGCTAGGGATCTGCAGGAGGGTCTAGGGAAGGTCCATTGCTGCCCATTTCTTCTACAGCAACAGCTGTGCATATACACTGAATTTAGAGGTAGAATCGGACACTAAAACCCCTGAGAGAGGGGTGAGGACAACAATAATATATTGTGATGCCAATTAGACCAGATTACATGTGTCCAGTGGACACGTGTGCGAAATGGACAGCTATATATTGGGTGATATATTTTTTTTTTGGGGAAAGGATTGCCTTTTTTTTCAGGTGAAAGTGGGATGTTGGGGAGGGATAGTAGGTATATTTGGGGAGGTAGGTTGGGTAGGTTAACAGACAAGACAAACAAGACACATACAGGGGTGGTATATGACACATGTGGGCATAAACACTTTGATGGGGAGGGGTGTTGGAAATTGGAAGCCCATGACCCCCCTCGTAGAAAGAGTGGGACTGAGGTCCCCACCCATGGGCAGTCACCACTGCACCTTCACAGCCCCGTAGGTGTCTGTGCTATGGGCTGAGGCAGAGAGTCAGGCTGACCCTCTAGTCACGACATGCGGCCCTTGAGCTGGCATAACAGATCTCCAACCTCCCTGTGGAGCTCGCTACTCACCATGACCTGGTTTTGGGAACGGGTGACAGGTTCCTGTCCATGCCCGCTCCCGGGGGGGGTGAGCCCCATCCCCTAAGGTGGTTCCATCTGAAGGTGGTGCAGGACTAACAGACGAGGAGGTCCTGGGTTGAGCCTCAGATATGCTGGTGCCCGGTGCCACGGCCAGCTGAGGTGGGACAGGTGGGTCCACTGGGACCTTCATTCCCATACAAGCTATGGTGTTTATGGTTTGTCAACATATGTGTGTGTTAGTAGTACTCAACATATTCCAGGATTAGGTATTAGGCATGCATAGATATTCCCATTAACCCAGGCACCAGATATGGAACAGTTGCATAGCAGACAGAACACTTGCATATATAGGACCACAGTGTTAATAACAACAGCATGCAGGTACATTGATGGCACCATGCCACCAATGTTGGAGTATTTCAACATGTCACATGCATAGAAACAGATTTAAATAATTATCAAACAATAGGACATATGTCCCAACATTACAGTGGAGTCGTCACATACCAGTTGAGGTGGGTATTTAGTGTACTGTTGGAGATATGGTGGGGGGAGAAAGATGTCAATTAACTAGTATATTCCTGTAGTTCACAATACTTTATTGGTCAGTGCTGTTATCTGTACCTAACAAGTATTACTACACTTCTCTATTGCCTTAGCTTGGACAGTGATATGGCTGTCGACAACTATGTACATGGACTGGTTTCACCTGGAGTGTACACCTCTTCCCTGGTATACCTGCGGAGGAATTGTTTATTAACACTAACTGTTTCTACACATACTCCCAGATTCCAGGTTGATGTTATGCACATACCTGTCAATCTCTTTTTGCACAGACTCTGGCCATGTCTTGACCACATGCAGGTGAACTGGGACATATGCAGACTATTGCCCTCTTCAACCTTTAGTGACTTACAACACTCTTATACAGGATTTCCTAGACAGTTATATTATGCAGCACGGTGTGGGTGACAGTGATCAGTGATACCTTATTATTCAATGGAACTGCAACACTCACAGTGCCATACAATACCAGAGTAAACAGTACCAGTACAGAGTATCAAGCTTTTATTTCTGGACACAATGTTCGTATCTGATGGACCTGTGGGAGCAATGTTTGTTAGCACTACCTGACTGTTGCCACACAAAGTACCAGATTTCACATTAGTATTATACACTTACATCTCACTCTGTTACTGTGCACACTCTGGTCACAGCTTGACAACATGGGGGTGCAGATGGGACATACTTGGCCTAATACTCTCATAACATTTTGGGGAGTTGCTAGTGTGACAGGTTTGTTTATAGATGTGTGGCAATCAGTTGTATTTCCTGTCTGCTTCCTAAACATCTGGGATCACCCCACTGATTTCCCAGGGGGACAGGGTGACAGGCAGCAGATATGGGCCAATATACTGGACATTCTGGACATATCTGTACAGTTGTGGGGGATGATTCTGTATGCAGCCTACTTTCACTCCCAGGATTCAGACCATGGCTGTGGCTGCTAACACTAAAACACTGTCCATCACAGTTGTTTGTACTATATGGATATTTATGTATATCTCTTATCTAACTTCTGTGTAAAATTCTCCTGTGGTTTTACATTCTGACCTTGTATTACATCACTCTAATACAGGATTTCCTAGACAGTTATATTATATAGCAGAGTGTGGGTGACAGTGATGAGTCGTACCTTATTATTCAGAGCAACTGCAACACTAACAATGCCATACAATACCAAAGTAAACAGTACCAGTACATGGTATCACTCTTTTATTTCTGGGCACAGTGTTCGTATCTGATGGACCTGTGGGAGCAATGTTTGTTAGCACTACCTGACTGTTGCCAAACAAAGTACCAGTTTTACATTAGTATTATGCACTTACATCTCACTCTGTTACTGTACACACTCTGGTCAAAATTTGGCAACATGGGGGTATAGATGGGACATACTTGGCGTATTACTCTCATAACAGTTTGAGGAGTTGCTAGAGTGACAGATTTGTTCTTATAGATGTGTGACAATCAGTTGTAGTTCTTGTTTGCAGCCTATACATCTGGGATCATGCCACTGATTTCCCAGGGGACACAGTGACAGGCAGCAGATATGGGCCAATTTACTGGACATTCTGGATATATCTCTACAGTTATGGGGTATGATTCTGTATGCAAACTACTACCACTCCCAGGATTTCAACCATGGCTGTGTTCTAAAAATACAACAGTTCACATCTCAGTTGTGTGTGCTATTTGGATTTTGTTGTCCGTCTTTTCACTTTTTTCTGTCTATGACTCTCCCAGTTGTACTAGCTGACCTCTGGGGATTACACCAGTCATATACAGACATTCCTACACATTTTTTATTTATGTTGCACAGTGTGGGTTACAGTGCTTAATGCAACAGTACTATTAAGTGATTGCAATTATACATTACTATATGATACCAGAGTAAACACATGCAGTACAGCAGTTAGACCTTCATTGTCAGGCTATTATGCTTATATTTACATACAGCCTATATGAGACTCTTCCTGCCATATTCTCTGGTGTATGCAGTACTTGCCTTAAACAATACAGGTTTTCTACAGGCAACTTACTAATACAGTTAGATTTATTTCCTATGACAGTACATGCAAGAGTATTACTAACCTGCCTCACATCGCAACCTCTCCAAGCGACAGCCATGAGCCTCCTGGTTCACAGCTCGCTCACTTGCCACTGTGAAGGACATTAGAGGAATAGTTAGCCATAACTATCCATTATATACATGACCTGGCAATTATTAAATGGGTAGTGGACTGATACACACTACTGGGACCTGCCCTGTCCTCCTAGCCTCTTGGCTCCACTGATCCAAGAGATCCCTCTTTTGCTGCTTCAGGTAGGCATAGTGATGCCTGACCTGCTCACCAGTTTGGGGTATGCCAGTGGCACTGGTGAGGTCACGGGCGAGACGTTCCTAGGCTTCCGCTTTATATTGGGAACCCTGGTACTGTCCCTGCAGCAGTCTCTGCTCATGGTCTTTGACAAGGAATCCTGCCATGACTCTGGACTCCTGGATGCCCCAGACCTGCACCCAAAAGCGCACTCCCTCTCCCATTCCTATCATGGTGCCTGCAAGGGAAAGCTACAACTAGTTATGAGATGTATTCCTGCCTGTTGTGTTTAAGTAGGGCCGAGTTCCCGCACTTTGCCATGATTGGATGGTTTTGAAAAGGCTAAGCTATGGGCAAACCTGCTTACCTAAGGTTGGCATTGTTTAAGGGGGTATACCACTGGGCAAACTGAGTTAGCTGACCTACACATTGCTTACACCTGCTAAGCTGGCCTGTGCAATTCTTAGCATTGCTTAATATTTACTTTGCATTATATTTGCTTTTTGGCATTGATTTATTATTCATTACATGTTATATATATTTCTGGTATCCATGATTCATGTGTACTTACACTGTAAGGGGTCCTTGTGTTTAATAGGGGACTTCAACACTCTCTTACAATTACACCTCACTCTGGGCTTACTTCAGTACTTCAGTTCACATATTTATGTTATGTAGTAGGTTATAGAACATATGACTGTATACTGATTCCTTTCACATGTTCAGTTTTATTTTACTATAGTGAGGATTTGTTTGGTGATACCTCAATGTTATGGACTGCTGTGGTGGCTTCGTGGTTAACTACTGTGGCTATAGTGTATAGGGTCCTAGGTTCCAGACCTGCGGAGGCTGTTTATTTTATTGCTGGGCAGAACAGTGGCTGTTGGATACAGAGTGATTAAGGCACTTTTAAGCACTTGTAAGTAGGTTTCCGTGGGTTTGCGTGAGGGTAAGCAATGCTAACCTCTGGTTAAACATGCTTACATAGAGTTAGCTTCAATATTGCTTAACCTATGTGCGCATTGCTTACCCCTACACAAATGGGCTTAAACTCGTTTACTAGTGCTTACATATGCTTACTCCCACTTACTACTGCTTAATAGTGCTTACACTTGTTTACTAGTGCTTACTCCTGCTTACAACTGTACTAATTTAGACAGTAATGTCTAATGGCTCTTGGGAAGGTGGGGGACTTGCAAGCTGTATGGAGTTATCATTCATTACACTTTTACCTTCCATGTGTACATATACTGTATGGAGCACATGTATTATCTGTGGACTTTGCAACGTTATGACACTGACACCTCACATCTGCATTTAATGCAGTACTCTGGTTCACAATTATATGTTATTTAGTAGGTTATGCAACTAAAAAATATTGGTCATAAAGTGATTTGACATGGAAAATGGAATGTACTGCAATGGGATTCGAACCAGGAATGACTGCTCGTAAGGCAAATGCTCTGCCCACTACACTATCGCTGTACTGCTTCATTTGCATATATCTTGCTTTGTATCCTCTTCTGCCATTTAAGCTGCATTAAATGTAGCTAAGCAATGGGCAAACCCACGCACCTACAGTTAAATTTAATCTTTAAAAAGCACAATGGAGTGCTCCGGTGGAAAAAACAAACACAGTAAAAACCAGTTCCACCTTAGTCCACACTGCCTCACCAACGTGTTTAATTAAGACTTCCAATTCTGGAGATAACAGACAAAGTGTTTATTCCATGAAGAAGACCAATAAAATAAGATGTAAAAGCCAGCAAATACATGATAATCCAATCTCCCAAATGCAGTAGTCAAAGTGGTAAGCGCTTTCGTCCATGTAAATCCTGGACTTTATCAAACCTAGTGCTTCACCATTGTGACTGCTGAAATACCTTTGCTCATTAACTCAGTCAATTAACTTACTTGGTAATCACTCAATTAAAGTTGCAAAAACATTTTTCAACCCCTAAATTACATATAAAAAATACACATAAAAAATAACTGAAAATAAAAAATTGTTAAAAACAATGTGTTGCATTGCATCTGTAAAACGTACATGAATAAAACACTGGCCAGTGAACTGTCATATCAGATATTAATGCTTTTACATAAGTTTGAGGCTACCTTTTTCAAAACTGGTACAAGGGAAACATGTTCATTTATACCTGGTGAATATGTAGCTCCCAACCTCAGTTGCCATTTAACTTCACTGCTACAAATCCTGTTACCCTAATCCCCTCCCTGGGGATCCTTAGCAACAATTTCTAAAATGCCAAACTTAAACTTAACCTGCCCAGGACATGTCAGTGTGTGCTTTCAAAAAGAGAGTTGTTCATGTTTTTTTTATTTTTAATGGCATATAGATGTTCGTAAATACACTTATGTAATGCCCTCTCAGTTTTGCCAACGTAAAACCCTTGACATCCTTGACAAACACACAAGTAAAGCAATCCCTTACTACCAGTTGCCATGAACTAAATGTACCCTAGTCCTAAATTCTCCTACCATCAAAGATGTTTCCTCTAAAATAAATGAGCAGTATCTACATGATCCACATTTCCTGGTCCCTTTACATCTATCATCCTGGGATAAGGGGTGTTCCAAGTAGTACTTAATACTGGGCCCTACTTTGTGTATAAAACAAGGTGATGCCCCTACAACATTGAACACCTCATTATTACCTTCCAAAATAACCCAGTTTTTGGATACAATTTTCTGTACAGTCTGTCCCAAGGGGCCAAAATGTGTGACCTGGACATCCTCACTCCTCCACCTCCCCCAATCAAAGAAACCATAGTCAAAAACCTTTCCAAAGCAAACTTCAAACTACTTGCATCCGAAGTGGAAAGCTTCACTATTCCCTTGCAGAAGGATAATGATATCCAGGATGCAAAATCCTACACCAAGGCACTCTATATGCATCTTCAGGATTGCATGAACCGTGCTATCCCAAATAAAACCAAGACTACTTCCTCAAGCAAGAAGAAACCAGTCTGGTGGACCCCGGCCATAAGCAAACTTTACAATAAAAGGAGGAGACTTATACAAAAAAAAGCCAAATCTCAAGTAGAAAAATCATCCTTGATCAACATTAGTAAGAAATTGAGGGCCCTCATCAAGTCAACTGAAGCTAATTTTGAAAAAAAAGTTACCAAGGTTGCCAAGGATAACCATAAGGCCTTCTATGGCTATGTCAAAAACCTAAATGGCAATGCTCAGGTCTGTTCTGAGCTAGTACAAAATGGAACAAAATACACTGACCCTTCTGACATTGCCAACATCTTGGCTGACAGGTTCAGTGCAAATTCCACCCCACCCCCACCACCTACAGGGCCTATTACCATTCTAGGGGATTGTGCAAGTCCAATTATTACTGATACGTTGGTTAACAAGGCTCTATCTAAAGCTAAAAACACTGCCTCCATGGGACCAGATGGTGTCCCAGACTGTGTCATACACGAGCTCCAAAAGGAATTAACCCCACATCTTAATACCCTGTTCAGTCTCAGCCTCTCCACAGGATATGTGCCCACAGAATGGCGCACGGCAGTGGTGGTCCCACTACACAAGGGTGGGGCCACAACTGACCCTGGGAACTACTGACCAATAAGCCTGACCAGTCTGATCTGTAAGGCTATGGAGCGAATCATTATGGAACTCATAAATGGAGAGATTGGGAACCTCCAGTCACTGGACCCCACACATTTCGGCTTCGTCAAGGGCAGATCATGCCTCCTGAACCTGGTGGATTTCTTTGAGACAGTTACTCAGGCTATAGATAAGGGAAAGGAGGTGCACACGGCTTACCTTGACCTTGCTAAAGCATTTGACACCATTCCCCATTCAGGTATTATTGATAAGCTCACCAGCCTGGGCATAAGCCCTTATGTCACAAGATGGATCCCAAACTGGCTCTCAGACAGATCCCATAAAGTAAGAGTAGCGGGATCTATGTCCGAATCTGGACCAGTAACAAGTGGTGTGCCTCAAGGCTCTGTCCTGGGGCCCCTCCTGTTTGGCGTATACTTCTCAGAAGTACAGGCAAGCACGGAAGGGCTGTGGCTGACTAAGTTTGCGGACGACTGCAAACTGGGTGCTATAATAGAGTCTCCGGCCGACATGGAGATCCCCCAGAAGGGCCTAAATGAGACTGATGCATGGTGTCAAAGCCATGGTCTCAAGCTAAATGCAAAAAATCGTAGTAATCCCCTTTGGAAAAAACAGAGTACCCGCAAACTACAACATAGGAGGTAATCCCCTGAAATCTGAAGAAGAAATAAGGGATCTAGGGACCCAAGTAGATAGTCAGCTTTCCTTTGATAACCATGTTGCCAAAGTGGTTAGAAAATCCTTCTACGTGACCCATCTGATCATGAAAGGGTTCGCATCAAGATCTAGGATATAATGGTGCCCCTCTACTCTTCCCTCATCAGACCCATTATTGCGTACAATGCACCAATTGGAATGTACCTGGCTAGACATCTCCAGCAGCTGGAGAGATCACAAAGGTACCTAACCAAGAGGATTACTGGCCTCAAACAGTTGCCCTATGCAGCACGACTGAAAAAGCTAAGACTGTTCTCTGTTGCATACCGCTTTCTCAGAGGAGATCTCTGTCTAATGTACAGAGCCATGTCCAACCCAGAATTGTTGAACATGCTCCATCTTAGCAAAACCAAATCTACTTGAGCTACATGCTCTAGGGATATAAACCTCAACACAACAATGAATAGAACATGCTGGAGGGATAGATTCCCTTTGCTGAGACTTCCCTTACTATGGAACAGGGTCCCGATCTACATAAGACAGAGCCCCTCACTATCACTCTTCAAGAGGAACCTTGATGAGTGGATGGGTAACAGAAAGTTCACACCAGGGATCATACCAACAGTACTACTAGATAGGGGCCAAGGGTACTAGCTGCTAGTACAAGGGTCTAGGGAACTACTAAAGGGGCAGTGAATACCGCACAACATGGCTGGGCTAATATATGCCGTTGGGCAGATAGCCCAGTACCAACCTATGAACCTATGAACCATGGCATTGGGAAAATTACCATCCTGTTTCTGTTTGAACTCCTTAATAGACTTTGCACTACCCAATAGGGGTGCAAACTTCCCTCCCATTCTTTCAAAACCTCCCTGGCTAGAGTCTGAACCAAGTCCATCAGGTAACCCCTGTCCAAAAACATCTGTGTCAGGTCACCTAATTCAGCTTGGTAATCCGTCAGTGTTGAACACATTCTAGTGCCTCTAATCATCTGTCCTCTCACCAAATTTTTCTTTGTGTAAAACAGATGTTTACTGTCAAAAGCCAGAAAACTATTGGAGTATGTGGGTTTGCGAAATACTTTGGACGTAAATTGCTCCAAAACTAAATGTTTAGAAATCGTAACATCCAAGTAATCAATACTGTCTCTAGAAAAATGATGAATGAACCTGAAATAGGGGCACACCTGATTGATATAATCAAAAAAGCTGTTCACCACTGACTCAGTCCCTTTCCATAGAAAAAATATATCATCCAGGTACCGGAGGTATACAATCCATTCCATCTCAAACCCAGAATTGAACACAAACCTCTTCTCCCAGGATACCATGACTAAGCTGGCAAAAATGGGGGCACAACTTGACCCCACAGCCACTCCTTTCTGTTGTCTAAAGTACTCATCCTCAAAGGTTATGTAGTTGTTTTTTTTAAAATAACTTCCATTACTTCCACAACAAAAAAGAATAAGCCCTCCATCCAATCTAGTATGATCACAAAGGGCCTCATGGAAAAGTTCCAGCCCTAAGTCATGGTGTATAGAATTAAACAAGTCCACAACATAAATAGTGGAAAAACCTGTTGTTATACCAAAATATTCCTGTTTAATCTTAGTTAAAAAATCCCATGAATCAATTAGGACATGAAGAAGGGGGAGCATAGTGCTCTTCTGAAGGCGGTCAACAAAAATACCCAAGGAATAAATGGAACTATTGTGCGTGGCCACAATCAATCTGTATAAAAGATGCTCCACATTTTTATGCTCTTTGGGAATACCAAAGACCATAGGAATGTATGGATGCTCATTAAACAAAAAATGATAAAGCTCTTCATTAATTACCACTTACAATAAACTGTCCTCCAAGAAAAGTTGTATCCGCCTGTGGGCAATGTGAATCTGATTAAGTGAGACCGCTTTGTACTGATCAGTATCATTTAGCATATTCAGTATGTCACTGACATAGTCATACTTATCTACGATAACAACCCCTCCCCCCTTATCAGGTTTCATGATTCTCAAATTATCAGATGACCTCAGAATTCTTAATAACCCTTCTTCCTCCCTGTCTAAGTTGTAATATCTTTCTTTCTTGGAGTTATAGGCCTAATAAATCTCCCTGGTGCAAACCTTCTCAAAACTAGACAGGGTAGGATGTGGGGGGGGGGGTAAACAAACTTTTCTTCTTGAAAAGCCCTTGCCTACCAGTAATGGTAGTGTTCTTAAAAAGTAGGTTAAAATTCAGTTTCAAGTTACAATTTAAACTTGATTAAAACCTTAGAGATATCAAAGTTCCTATCAAGAACAAATTTCATTCCCCTCTTAAAAAGTGAAAAATGAGTCTTAGTTATAATCTGGTCTGTGTAGTTGAAAATGTTGAAGCCCAGATAGCTCAACATCTTCCCGCCAAAGGAAGTAATGATGGGTTCATTGCCATCAACTGACTTCAATACCTGTTCCCCCTGTTGTTCCTCCAGTAATTCCTCTGACCTCTCAGTCTCTGCCCTTTCAGTGTGCTCTGCTGTCCTAAAAAATTGTTGTGATTATTTTGGTTCCATTAAAGATCCTTTTGGACCTCCTTAGGGGTGGGTAACTTTGTTCAAAAACTTCTTCCTCGTTAAAAAATTGTTGCATTGCCACATCATTAACCCCATCCCCATCCTGAAAGCCTACTGAATCCGTTCCTGCATCCATGACCCCCACCCTTCCAACACTAGTGGGGGGATCCAAATAACTTTAAGGTAGTGGGTAAGCCATTTTTTGTTTATATTCCATTTCATCCCTTTTAAGTTTCCTTTGCTTCCTAACATTCTCCCTGGTCTGTTCTTCAATTTTGTCAAACACATAATCATACTTAGCTTCATATCTAATAAAATTCACATCAGACTGTATATTAATATCATCAAACAATACAGTAATTTTTGAGGTATTAATTCTAATGATGAACTGCAACAGTTCCATGCCATGCAGTTCGAGCATGGCTAATAATTCTTCAAGTTCTGGCTGACCTACAGAAATCCCATTAGGGAATTTATAAGTTCTCAGCCCTTTTGGAACTCTGTGTAGTCTTAAACATTCATTAAGACACACATTGTCAATCTGTAGGCCACGTACCTTTCACATTTTTATCTCAAATTCTTGTAACTTATTGTTCAAGTCCTTTGGTTTAGCCAGTCGTTTGTTGTTACCGAAAGATAAATCCTTCTTTGGACCATCTTTGATGGTAGGAGAATGTAGGACTGGGGTACATTTAGTTCATGGCAACTGGTAGTAAGGGATTGGTTTACTTGTGTGTTTGTCAAGGATGTCAAGGGTTTTACATTGGCAAAACTGAGAGGGCATTACATAAGCGTATTTACGAACATCTGTATGCCATTGAAAATAAAAACATGAGCAACTCCCTTTTTAAACACACACTGACATGTCCTGGGCAGGTTAAGTTTAAGTTTGGGATTTTAGAAATTGATGCTAAGGATCCCCGGTGAGGGGATTGGGGTAACAGGATTTGTAGCAGTGAAATTAAATGACAACTGAGGTTGGGAGCCACTTATTCACCAGGTATAAATGAACATCTTTCCCTGGTGCCAGTATTAAAAGAGGCAGCCTTAAACATATGTAAAAAGCGTTAATATCTGATATGACAGTTTACTGGCCAGTGTTTTATTCGTGTACTTTTTACAGGAGTAATGCAACACATTCCCCCGGATTCTGCAAGCCCTGTACAGTATGCAGGACTAGTGCAGGAGCTCCAGCAGGCAATATGTCTGCTGTGTGGTCCAGGAATAACCTGTAGGGGTGTGCATGAGCGCTCCTGCACTAGTCCTGCATGGACTCAGCTCCTGTATGCAAATTACCCCATTTGCAGGAGACATCCATGCAAATAAGGTGAATTTGCGATCCAGTAAGCTGGAAACCGTCCGCAGGACTAGTGTAATCTGCAGAATTGTACTCCGCCAGTAACAAAGTACATTTCTGCAAATTACAAAACGGAGCCATGACAGCTGCAAATACAGGGTGGATACCATAGAAAGCATGCCAATGGCCAACTATAAGGCCATTGGCATGAAAAGCATTTGCAAAAATAAAAAATCAATTTTAATTATTTTTTAGCCGATCTCGCTGTTTAAGCGAGGGCAGCAGTATGCAAATGGGATCTGGGGAAAATAAGACAAAACATAAAATAAGCATTCTAACCAAAATCACTATTTTGTCATTATACTCAATGGCAGGCAGAAGACAACATGGCAAGTGAATAGTGGTTGCTAAGGGGAGAGGCTCAGTGTGGACATGTAACTATGTATTAGCAGGCAATCCTATGCAAATGAGGGGAATTATACTGAATCCCAGATTTCCCCTGCATGCTAGTCAGCAACCAACAGTGTAAGAGCTAGGAGTTAGCTGACATCATAGTGGGGGGTGTCAAGCATACTGTAAGTGAATTAGAGCCCTGTGGCTCTGGCTTGCTCATACCTTAGCAGAGCTAAGCAAGGGGGTGTGTCTGAGGCTGCCTAGCACTCTTTACATTGCCTAAGCGGGTATGCACAACGCGCACTGGGTTTTAAAGGAAAAAAAAGTAAACCAGGAAATAGCAGCTCTGTGCAAATTTGAGCAGTGTGTTTGCGCGGCGCACCCCCAGGCTTAAACAGGAAGGCAATGGGAAGGGAAAACAACAGTAGGAAGTTAATCTAGGAGAACTAGCATAGCTGGCAGGTGGAATGTATCAAAATCAGACAATTACACAGGCCACAGACCAGCCCAGCCCAGAACACTGCTATAAACTATGCAAAAACCTTCCCCTCTGTTTTTTTCCATACTCTACACCACCGGTGTATACAAGCGGGGAACTTTTAACAAACAAAACAACAAAATGATAGGGGCTGCAGCAGCTATCATACAACATGTGGAATAGGCTGAGGGTGGTGAGGATGCGAATGCTGTCTAACAACCCACAGTGAGGAGATAGAGATGAGTGTACAGACCCCAGGTAACCTATGAGGGGCTACATGAGCTGGAGATAGTGGAGTGCTATAGGGTGGACAGGGACCTCCTACAGCAAATTGTTCAGCTGTGACGGCCAGACCTCACACACAGAACTAACAGAGGGGAACCCATCCCAGTGGATACCAAGGTATGTGTAGGCCTAGGGATACTAGCCAAAGCCCATCTGGGGATATCATGGGGATCTCACAGGCATCAGCATCCAGCGTATTCCACCAGTTCCTGGATGCCATGTCAGCACATGCTGGTGAGCACATATATTTCCTCAACACCCGTGAGGTGTTGGCCAGCAATATGCATCTCTTCCACCAAATAGCAGAATACCCTGTGGTGGTGGGTACTATAGACTGCATGCACATATGCCAAAGCACCACCTGGTGAGCGGGTAGGGTCTACATCAACCACAAGGGCTTCCCCTCCATCAACTGCCAGGTCATGTGCGATACCCAGGGCATTATAATGAATGTGTGTGCTGGCTGCCCTGGACGCTATCATGATTCCCACATCTGGCATCTGACACAGCTGTACCAGGGATTTACCAGTGGGGACATCCCTTACGGTCACCTATTGGGGGATGCTGGTTACACACTGAAGTTGTGGCTAATGAAACCCATCAGAAATGCACACACATCCTAACAAGAATGTCATAATAAGGCACACACACAGACCAGAATCAAAATATAGAGTGTGTTTGAGATGCTCAAGTCACAGTTCCAGTGCCTGGACACATCCTTTGAAGCCTTGCAGTACTCATCAGCTACATGTACCCAAATTGTCATCGTATGTGCCATGCTACACAATATTATCCTGCAGAAACAGCTGCAGCAGGAACAGCATGGGGCATGGCCACACAGCCCCCAAACCCCAGTTGCCCCTTTCAGAAAGCTAAAATAAAAAGGTTTTCTGTTGAAAGTTTCCCCTCAAGGAGATTTTTTTAAAAATTAAACCCTTCCCAAACCCAAAAGGAAAAGTCCATTTAGAAAACCAAAAAATCAGGGGGAAGTTACAAGTCAGGGTATAAATTAAAAAACCAACAAGGGAAAAAATGGGGAAAAAATTTTCCCCTTTTAATTTTTAAAAAAGGGGGCCCCAATTACATAAAAAGGGGACCCCCATATCCTTTTCTTCAAAAAAACCCAAAAAAAAGGGGAAATTTTTAAAAAAGAAAAGTTAAAAGGGGGTTTTTTACCAACGATCTGATCCCGGGATATTGTAAAAAGGGTTTTGGGCCTACTTAAGGGGGTTTTTAATACCCAAACTTTGGCTTGGGAAATTTTAAAACCGGGGTTGGGCAAAAAACCCCCCTCCCCTTAAACCTTATAAAAACCATGGCTTGGGAAAATTTACCCCCTGTTTCTTTTTTGAATTTTTTTGGGGATTTCCATAAAAGGGGCCAAACTTCCCTTCCAAATTCTTTAAAACCCCCCTTTTGGTGAGTCTAACCGGTCCAAAAACAGGAAAACCCCTGCCAAAAACTTGTGGGCCCCCCAAATTTTCCCGGGGGGCTTGGAAATTTCCTCGGTTGAACAAATTTATCCTTAATTTTGCCCTCCCCAAAAATTTTCTTTTGTAAAACCCCAAATGTTTACTTCAAAAACCAAGAAAACTTAATTGGAGTTATGTGGGTTTGGAAAATATTTTGGGCGTAAATTTCCCCCAAAATTTTAAATTTTAAAACGAAAATCCTTTTTAATAAAAACCCCGGGTCTCAAAAAATTATTGAACCAAATGGGGCCACCGTTTGGGTATTCCCCCAAAAAAGTGAAAAACCCGGAACTTTCCCTTTCCGGGGGAAAAAAATTTTTGGGGAACCCCCAAACCATTAAAAGGTTTGGAAACAAATTTTTTCCCCCAAAAAGGACCCCCAAATTTAAAACTAAGGGGAAAAAGGGGCCAAAAACCCCTTGCCCCCAAATTTCCCTTTCTTTGTTTTAAATTTTATTTTCCTAAAGGGTTTTAAAGTTTTTTTTAAAATTTTAATTTCCCCCAATTTTAAAATTTCCCAACAAAAGAATAAGCCCCCCCCCCCATCCCCCCCCTGGTTGGGCCCGGGCCCCCCCTGGAAAAGTTCCAAAGCCCAATTTAAATGGGGGTTAAAATTTCCCCCTTCCACCAAAATTTTGGAAAAAACCGGTTGTTTTTAACCAAAATACCCCTTTAATCCTTGTTAAAAATCCATGCCCAAGGGGGAAATAAACCCATAGGGGTTTTGAAGGCTTTTTTCCAACCCCAAAAATCCCAAAAAAAGGGGGGGCCAAAATTTGGTTGGGGCCCCCAAAATTTTCTTATAAAAAAATTGTTCCAAAATTTTTTCTTTTGGGGTTTAAAAAAGGGGAACCAAGGGAAAATGATGGTGTTTTCTTAAAAAAAGGTGCCTTATTTTCCCCATTTAAATTGTCCCCAAAAAAAGTTGATTTTAAAATGTTAACTTTTAAGGGGCCGCTTTGAACTTGTTTCCATATTTTTAAGAATTTTTAAAAGTTGTCACCTTGAAAGGGGGCAACTTACCGATAACAACCCCCTCCCCTTATAAAATTTTAAAATGGAATTCTCAAATTTTTCAGGATGGGTTCAAATCCCCCTTCTTCCTTTTTTTAAAATTTGGGAATATTTTCCCTTTTTGGGGGGTTTATAGGCCAATAAATCTCCTGGTAAAAACCTTCCCCTTTAGCGGGGTTTTTGGGGGTAAAAAAATTTTTTTCCTTGGGGAAAGGGTTCCTTTAAATGGTAGGTTCAAAAATATTTTTTTTCCCAAAGAAAATTTTAAAAATTAAAAACCTTGAGATATAAATTCCCCCTTTTAAGGCAAATTTTTCCCCAAAATAAAAAAGAGTAAAAAGGTTATTAATTTTGGTTAGGGAAAATTTTAAACCCAGTAACTTAACCCTTTGAAAGGGAAATGTTTTAAAAATTGCCTCAAATGATTAAACCCTTTTTCCCCTGTTTTCCTCCAAACCCGGGGGACCTTAAAGGGTTCGGGCCCTTTTGGTTTGTTCTCCTTGCCCTTTAAAAAGGGGTTGGATTTTTTTGGTTCCATTAAAGTTTTTCCTTTTGGCCCCCTTTAAAAGGGGTTTAAACCTTTTTTAAAAACTTTTTGTTAAAAATTGTTGATTCCAAAACTTTCATTAAATCCCCACCAAACCTTTTGGAACCCCGGGTTTGGGGCATCCAAAAACCCCTTTAAAAACAGGGGGCCAAATTTTGGGTTTATGGGAAATTTTTTGTTTAATTTTAATTTCACCCCTTTTGGGGTTTCCCGTTTAAAAAAAAATTTTGGTTTGTTTTTCCAAAATTTGCAAACCTAAAATTGGGTTTAATATCTAAAAAATTCTTTGAGGGTAAAAAAAAACTTTTTAAAAAATTTTCGAAAAATTTTTTGAGGGTTTTTAAATTTTTAAGTCCCTGAACCTTCCATGCCTTGCATTTGGGCCATGGCCAATTTAATTTTCCCCCAATTTGGGTTGAAAAGGTTTCCCAAAGGGAAATTTTATAAGGTTCCACCCCTTTTAACTCGTGTTTTTCTTAAACTTTTAAGAAACTTTGGGGGCCCAACGGGGTATTTTACATTTTATTAAATTTTGGTCCATTGTTAAAAAGGTCCTTTGGAAAAACCCAGCGTTTGGGGGTTAAAAGAAAATTTTCCCCTTTGGAACTTTGTTTTGGTGGAGAATGAAAGGAGGGGTCAAAAAAAGTTCCCGGGAAGGTTGTGGGAATTTTTCTTGTTGTTTGTCAAGGGAAAACCCCCGGGTTTTTTTAATTGGGAAAATTTTGAAAGGGCCCCATTAACCAAATTAAAACATTTACCATTGAAAATAAAAACATGAGCAACTCCCTTTTTAAACACACACTGACATGTCCTGGGCAGGTTAAGTTTAAGTTTGGGATTTTAGAAATTGATGCTAAGGATCCCCGGTGAGGGGATTGGGGTAACAGGATTTGTAGCAGTGAAATTAAATGACAACTGAGGTTGGGAGCCACTTATTCACCAGGTATAAATGAACATCTTTCCCTGGTGCCAGTATTAAAAGAGGCAGCCTTAAACATATGTAAAAAGCGTTAATATCTGATATGACAGTTTACTGGCCAGTGTTTTATTCGTGTACTTTTTACAGGAGTAATGCAACACATTCCCCCGGATTCTGCAAGCCCTGTACAGTATGCAGGACTAGTGCAGGAGCTCCAGCAGGCAATATGTCTGCTGTGTGGTCCAGGAATAACCTGTAGGGGTGTGCATGAGCGCTCCTGCACTAGTCCTGCATGGACTCAGCTCCTGTATGCAAATTACCCCATTTGCAGGAGACATCCATGCAAATAAGGTGAATTTGCGATCCAGTAAGCTGGAAACCGGCCGTGCAGGACTAGTGTAATCTGCAGAATTGTACTCCGCCAGTAACAAAGTACATTTCTGCAAATTACAAAACGGAGCCATGACAGCTGCAAATACAGGGTGGATACCATGTAGAAAGCATGCCAATGGCCAACTATAAGGCCATTGGCATGAAAAGCATTTGCAAAAATAAAAAAATCAATTTTAATTATTTTTTTAGCCGATCTCGGCTGTTTAAGCGTAGGGCAGCAGTATGCAAATGGGATCTGGGGAAAATAAGACAAAAACATAAAATAAGCATTCTAACCAAAATCACTATTTTGTCATTATACTCAATGGCAGGCAGAAGACAACATGGCAAGTGAATAGTGGTTGCTAAGGGGAGAGGCTCAGTGTGGACATGTAACTATGTATTAGCAGGCAATCCTATGCAAATGAGGGGAATTATACTGAATCCCAGATTTCCCCTGCATGCTAGTCAGCAACCAACAGTGTAAGAGCTAGGAGTTAGCTGACATCATAGTGGGGGGTGTCAAGCATACTGTAAGTGAATTAGAGCCCTGTGGCTCTGGCTTGCTCATACCTTAGCAGAGCTAAGCAAGGGGGTGTGTCTGAGGCTGCCTAGCACTCTTTACATTGCCTAAGCGGGTATGCACAACGCGCACTGGGTTTTAAAGGAAAAAAAAGTAAACCAGGAAATAGCAGCTCTGTGCAAATTTGAGCAGTGTGTTTGCGCGCACCCCCAGGCTTAAACAGGAAGGCAATGGGAAGGGAAAACAACAGTAGGAAGTTAATCTAGGAGAACTAGCATAGCTGGCAGGTGGAATGTATCAAAATCAGACAATTACACAGGCCACAGACCAGCCCAGCCCAGAACACTGCTATAAACTATGCAAAAACCTTCCCCTCTGTTTTTTTCCATACTCTACACCACCGGTGTATACAAGCGGGGAACTTTTAACAAACAAAACAACAAAATGATAGGGGCTGCAGCAGCTATCATACAACATGTGGAATAGGCTGAGGGTGGTGAGGATGCGAATGCTGTCTAACAACCCACAGTGAGGAGATAGAGATGAGTGTACAGACCCCAGGTAACCTATGAGGGGCTACATGAGCTGGAGATAGTGGAGTGCTATAGGGTGGACAGGGACCTCCTACAGCAAATTGTTCAGCTGTGACGGCCAGACCTCACACACAGAACTAACAGAGGGGAACCCATCCCAGTGGATACCAAGGTATGTGTAGGCCTAGGGATACTAGCCAAAGCCCATCTGGGGATATCATGGGGATCTCACAGGCATCAGCATCCAGCGTATTCCACCAGTTCCTGGATGCCATGTCAGCACATGCTGGTGAGCACATATATTTCCTCAACACCCGTGAGGTGTTGGCCAGCAATATGCATCTCTTCCACCAAATAGCAGAATACCCTGTGGTGGTGGGTACTATAGACTGCATGCACATATGCGTCAAAGCACCACCTGGTGAGCGGGGTAGGGTCTACATCAACCACAAGGGCTTCCCCTCCATCAACTGCCAGGTCATGTGCGATACCCAGGGCATTATAATGAATGTGTGTGCTGGCTGCCCTGGACGCTATCATGATTCCCACATCTGGCATCTGACACAGCTGTACCAGGGATTTACCAGTGGGGACATCCCTTACGGTCACCTATTGGGGGATGCTGGTTACACACTGAAGTTGTGGCTAATGAAACCCATCAGAAATGCACACACATCCTAACAAGAATGTCATAATAAGGCACACACACAGACCAGAATCAAAATATAGAGTGTGTTTGAGATGCTCAAGTCACAGTTCCAGTGCCTGGACACATCCTTTGAAGCCTTGCAGTACTCATCAGCTACATGTACCCAAATTGTCATCGTATGTGCCATGCTACACAATATTATCCTGCAGAAACAGCTGCAGCAGGAACAGCATGGGGCATGGCCACACAGCCCCCCACCAATGCCAAGGCCTGCACAGGCACAGAGTGACTCGGAGGATGAACAACCTGAACCTGTCCCAGTAGGCAGATGGAGGCATGTCCAGTATGCCATGGCCTTGGCAAAGAGGCAATGCATAGCACATACACTGCCACAGTAGGGACCGAGGGAATGACGCCTCTCTCTGACTCACACATACAGTAAAAAGTATGCCAAACATGATACTACTTGTGCTCTACCATGTATACGGAGTGTACTATGTGCATCCAACATAGGCAGCCCTCAGCACCATCCTCAATACTGGCACATGCACAAAGAAAGTCACGCCCCTTACCAATTGCTGATTGGAGTAGTATGTGTTGTCACTTGTAGCTATGGTATTGATGTGAGCATGCAAGGGAATCGGGTGGCTGAATAGGATGCCAGCAGATAGTAGACACCTATAGCGGCACCATGAGATCTGTAACAAATTCGGGTGTCACCATAGTAGCCAGTACTTCACAGGGCAACAAAACCCACTGCAGGAAATGTGCTAGGCCACATGTGTGTCCATATGACTCACACATGCCAGTCAGGGAGGTTCACATACCCAACAACAGTCTCAGCCAGCAGGACAGGTGTAGACAAACACAAACAAAGCCTGTGCTATGGCCTCTGAATGATGCCTATGGGTAACCATCCCCCCAGGCCTACACAGACAGTCTACATTTGGTCAGGCAGTGGGATGTTAGTTCTGAAGGGTAGGAAGTCAGAAACTAATATGTAGGTCAATCAAACCTAAGACCTTTAGTACACTGATATGCCTCTAGTCAGCATGATAGGTTAGAATACAGAACGGAATGGAGTACCCAACATACCAGTACAGTCATAGCAAATGTGTACAAGTGTCAGGTGTGCCCCCCATTGTACGTAGAAATGTAGAAACAGTCAGGTGTGCCCTCCCAATCCTGTATAGAAGTGTAGAAACAGTCAGGTGTCCCCCCCAATCCTGTGTAGAAATGAAGAAATAGTCAGGCCCCATTTCTATGTAGAAATGTAGAAACAGTCAGGTGTGCACCCCATCCTATGTAGAAATGTAGTAACAGTTAGGTGTGCCCTTCCTCCAATCCTGTGTAGAAATGTAGAAACAATCAGGTGTGCCCCACACCAATCCTTTGTAGAGATGTAGAAATAGTCAGGTGTGCCCCCCCAATTCTGTGTAGAAATATATAAACAGTCAGGTGTGCTCCCCACAACCCTATGTAGGCATGTAGTAACATGTATGTATAGGTATAATACCAGTAGAGCTTAGATGCCCAGAGGTGTCCAAGGTAGCAGGATAGATTGTAGCATTTGCACAATATGCAGCTATGTGTGTGTTAGGTCGGTGTGTGTTTCATATTGTGTTAGAGTTGTCAGTATGTATGCATGTTGAGGTATGACCTGTTGGCCATTGCCCACTACTGCTGATGACAGGGCCAAGTCCTCACGACTGCAGTGCCAAAAACAATTCCCACCAGTATAACACATGCGAGCAGTAAGCCATTGTAAATGTATGGTGGTAATATGTGTCACCATCTGAAAAATTGACATGGCATGGCTGTTGGGCTAGATATACAAGCAGCACACAGGGGAAAGTACCCCCAGACATACAGTATATATTGTGTAACTGCGAAATGGACACAGCCTTGGAATTGTGCAAACAGGTATGCATCACATTATCTGGTCCTGTAGTAGGGGATACCGGTGTTGTCTGCCTGAACACTTGCAGATCACAAAGGAGGTAGGACTGATGTATTGGGAAACAGCTGATGTACCTGCACATGCCAGCATAAATGGAATGCCCCATGCATATCTATGTGTCAGAAGAAAGTAGTGTCCATAGCACACATGCACCCAGCTCACACAAACACCACCCACTGGTACCTCTCTGGTCATATCCCTGCTTTGGCGAATGAGTACAATATGACCCCACCTGTACATGGCAATAGAGAAAGAATGCAGCATGAAGTGCAGGTGTCCTATGCAGGTGTGTCCCTAGCTGTAGGTAGCACCCTGCCAGCATCCACACCACCTGATCAAGACTGATAGACGGTATTGGCATGAAAACCTAGCACACCTACCCTGTCACCATGAGGGAATATACTGTATGGAGGTCTGAGACTGTAGGACTGACAGAATGTAACGGCCTGCCACATCTGGCTTGCATCAACACCAAATGACCCGCAGGCCTCTGCCAAAGACCAGTGTCTCACATGTACCACCAATGCATGTTATGCCATGGACACCGAAATAACAACATAACACACTCCACATAAGCCATATACAAGGCCATGTGGACAAACCACAGTAACATGTCCACCATGTCCCACTGCATGAACTGTGGATCAACACCAAAACACAGCTGTGATGAGGTGATAACCTTAGGGAAAGTATCAGAGAATGTATGCATAATGTATGGAAGAGGATAGAATAACAGAAGGGGGTGTGGGAGCATGGGCAGCATGGAATGTGCAAGGTCCGACACAAAGCGGTGTGCACACACTATCCCTGGCTGCAAACACATAAATGGTTGGCTACATACCTGGCCATACACCACAATAGGGGTAATGTCCTGACTCATGGCCCCTGCCTCTGGGTAACCTGTGCAAATATGTACAGCTGTGAGATATTGCCACAGCAAGATAAGGCCATACTGTCATATCGATGGATGTACAAGTATGGCATCCTCTGCCAGCATTGTACCGTGGTACTGAACTGGATACACAGACCCATCAGCAAGTGTCTGCAGCTCCCCCTCCAGAATGGCATAACTTACCATGAATATGTAGGTGTCTGCCCACAATACCGGCCACAGCTGCAGTCACCCTTGTCTACCAAGACGTCATTTTGAGCAAGAATATCCACCTGACAGTACATGAGGACAGAAAACATCACAGTGTATAACAGTACACATGTCTGAATATCTCTGCTAACAGCAGTACCATGTAGCTGAAGCAGCACAGACACAATCAGCTACAGTACACACTATCCCCTGCAAAGTTTGTCCCCATATTGCCAAATGATTGATGGATACCCTGCAGAAACAGTTTGCTACCTTAAGGTGTACAACACAAAGGTCTGCACTGGAGTACAAACTACCTAGAATCGATCCACACATTGAATACAGAAGGGCAAACTGTGCATGCTCACACACAAACAAATGAAGCCCATGTCTGCAAACAACAGTGGACCATACATATCTGGCAGTTGCAGATGTTAGTGTTTGCACTCCTAAGTATGCAGCAGCCATGCTTTGCACATACAGTGGACAGGAATACAGACATATATCCAAGGACAACACACTATAATAATCCAAAAGTAGATGTACATAGATGTGTGGAAGAGAGTGACTGTGACAAGGAGCCATCTATTATGAGGTCCCATCCAGCACTACATGAGGCATAAATGTCACTCACTGTAGACATTAACCACCAGTATCCATCAGCATTACAGACTATGTGGTGCAAGTGTCAGCTGTGCAACATGACTGTACAAGGAAGTAGTCATCTAGCAGCTGTATACACTTACCTGCAGAATATAACAGTGTGTGTGCCCGCATGTGCTGTGTCAACCTCTAGATGAATGGGTTATGGCCCATGCACACACACTGCCCTCCCCATAGCACTACTATGACAAGCCTGCTGAGGTCATCCACTTTGATATACACATTTGGGAAAAGTGCAGCCCAGTAATCTCTGTGGAGTGTCCTATAACTGTGTACTGCTGTAGTGTGATAAACTAGTTAGGTAGGAGTTCTAATCCCAGACATGGAAACTGTGTGTGTGTGTGTGTGTGTGTGTGTGTGTGTGTGTGTGTGTGTGTGTGTGTGTGTGTGTGTGTGTGTGTGTGTTTGTGTGTATGTGTGTGTGTGTGTGTGTGCATGTGTGTGTCTCAGTCTAGAGAGCAATACTTTTTAGGCTAGGCACATGCACTACAATTCAAATGCCCTACTTTGGCAAGGCTGCTGCTGTCATTCACTGTGAAATACATCTTTGGGGAAGGTGTACTCCAGTAATCCCCATGGCATGTCCTACAACAGTGTAATGATGTAGTGTGATATAGAACTCAAGTAGGTGTTTTATTCCCACACATGGTGGGTGTAGATGTTTGTGTGTGTGTTTCTATGTCTGTGTAGGGAGCAATGCTTTTTAAGCTATTCACACTCACTACAATTCAAATGCCCAACTTTGGAAAGCCTGCTGATGTTATTCACTGTGAAATACATCTTTGTGGAAGGAGTACTCCAGTAATCCCTATGGTATGTCCTATAACATTGTAATGCTGTAGTGTGATATAGAAATCTGGTAGGGGTTCTATTCTCAGACATGGCAGGTGTGGATGTTTGTGTGTGTGTTTCTATGTCTTTGTAGAGAGAAATGCTTTTTAAGCTAGTCACACTCATTACAATTCAAATGCCCTACTTTGGCAAGCCTGCTGATGTCATTCACTGTGAAATACACCTTTGGGGAAGGTATAGCCAAGTAATCTCTGTGGCGCATCATATAACTGTGTACTGCTGTAGTGTGATAAACTAGTTAGGTAGGCATTCTAATCCCAGATATAGTAGATGTGTGTATCTGTCTGTGTTTGTCATTTGCATCCTCTGTGTAGGTTGCTGTGAGTGTGTAACAACTGGACTCATTGTGGAGTGGGTTTTGCAAATTTCTTATATGGTGGCCCTAGTATATGTCACAATGTCCACCTTACAAGGATAACAGATGTTGAGAGGCTGCGGTGCAAATCCATACCCCTACATGTGACATCAAGGCCTTGTGAACAAAGTTAACAACCCTTGTATTACCCAAAGAACACTCTCAACCCATGTCTCATACACACACACACACACACACACACACTTGCCTAGGTGACAACCGCTATGTTGGTAGTACCCTGCATATTGCCCACTGATAGTAACCATGATGTGATTGCAGTGGGCTACAGAGGGCATGGCACCCAGTCCAAAAGTCCAATAGGCATGTACAGGCAGAGAGTGCACCTTTCCTATGTTCCCCACTGGACATCTGCAACACCTGTGGTGCCATCAAATGTGACCCACAAAGGACATACCATGCCTTAAACACATGCCCTGTATGGACAGATGCCACTGACACCAGGGAAAACCTGCATCATGCTATCAATGTAGGTGCAGGGTCAACCTGTTGTCCATTAACAGTTCCCACCACATGAGGCCTGGACTTGGACATCTGATGATAACAATCTGTGTACACAACATGGGCCAGACACCCCAGGTACAGTTCTACATGTCACATTACATACATTTGGGATGTGTGCACACCCCAGACACTGTCCATGTCATGGACTAAGGAAAACATACATGGCAAGCAATGGCCACACACAATAGTTGCCCAGGTGACTGGATGGTGAATACAATACCCACCTGTATGGGCCAATCCAGACACTACACCCCTGATCCACACTGCAGACCATTGTCATGTGGCCTGATGCCAAGGTATATCCATCACCTAGCCTGGTATAGCCGTCTGGCACAGTCAACCACTATACACCACTATACACCCGTGAAGCAGTGCACCCATGCATGTCATTATTGGCACCCTGTGCCTGTATGTGTGGTGTATGATGCCTATGACCACATTCCCACCCACTACAACCCCCCTTGGCATACTGAAGCATGCTATCTGATGTCGGACACCTCCACATACCATTTGCCCATATAACCTCCAGATAACCCCTGTGGTGCATGTGATACCTGCACAGTACTGTATTGTGGAAATCTAGCTAGTGATGAGATGTATCCCTAACCCTGCCAAGTGTGTCAATGTGTGTGGGCCCCTGAGAGAGTTTGGCTGTTTTGACGCTGACACGTGTTCATGCGGAGAGGCACGTGTACTACACCTACCTTATAGCCACCATATCACTGTTGCAGATGTCACTCACCATCACATAAATGTTTGGAGGGCTCCTCAACATGTAACCTAAGTGGTGCATCCAATAACTGCATAAACATGTGAGAGCAATACATAGTCAATCAGGGGTTTGATACCCTGTACTGGTAGGTGTGTGACACAAACATGCTTACATTTTACTTTCCCACCCCTCCCTGACTTATCTTTGCCTCTGTCTGCCTCTCTCACTCCCTCTCTGGTGGATGTAGCAGCATGTGTACTGTAAGTGATGCTCATGATCGGCTGATGGCCTCTGCACAAATTGCAGCCCTCCTCTAGCTGATTGCATGTGGAACAGCTGTGGTAACATTCCCATAGCCAACTGCATGGAAACACACTCCAGTATCTAGGAACATCATCTTGGTGTTGGGCCTTTCCATTGTCTGTGAGCAAGACCTAGATCTGTTGTTTGGAAAACAGCATCACAGATGGATTGAGGATTTACCTCTAACAACATACACTGTGGAAACAGACCAACACACATGAGGGTGATGTGCATGACTTGACTACAAACTGTAAGTGCTGCTATACTGCATTTGAAGTAATGTTGATTTAACATGGTGTGTGTGGATATGGCTGTCCTACATGTTCTATTACCTGTTATGTCACTGCTATGTTTATGAGGAAACCCCCATCTGTAGAGTCATCTGCAGACTCGGCAGTGTGTGGTGCCTTATGTTTCTTGTGTTACCCACAGAGCACCTATCTGTGAACTGCAGAAGCATAGTGTGAGGATTGCAGTCAGTACATGGTGACAGCCGTGAGAGTTACTGACTTCATATCCCTCATATGACATATGTTGCAACAAACCCTGTTACAACAGTAAATGTATGAGGTTATCACAGCAACATGTCAATATTGGCCCTGTGTTTGTGCCTTCAGCCACAACTCTGTCAACCTTTGTACATATGTCATGCAGTAAGAGGTGCATATGTTCTGTATACCATATTTATTGACATCATATATGATAACAAGCCTGTGAGATATCAGACTGCTACGCATGTTATATATAGTAGGGGTTATATTTGAGGACATAACCTGGGCATTCTGTGGTTGTGAGTACAGTACTGAGATCTGTGTACTTATGGTGACTGTCGACAGTGTGTGTATTGTGAATATGTACCTTGGCCTGTGTACAGACTGTGGTAGATGTCATTGTTCTTGGGCCTGTTCTATCTGATGTTACATGCTGCTCCACTGTATGTTACCCTATCGGCTTACATGTTTGTAGGGCCAAACACACACATGTCCCATACCACAGACAGGCATCGGACCACACTGTATAGTGGCCCAGTATATGTAGGGTTAGTGTGTGAGTGGCACATATGAGGATGGTGTTGATCAGATAGTCCATATACTGTAATATTACGCTAGCTTACCATATGTGGCTGTGTTCACATTGGTTGTGGTTATGCACTTTCACACTGGGTGTCTGTTACTCTGTGCTGTGACATGCCTATAGAGCCTGCTATATATGCAGGTACATGTATATTCCCCCATAGGAAATGTAGGCCAGTGTTGTGGAAGTCTGCCTGTAGCCTGCACAGTGCGTTGTTACATGCATAGCAGCTTAGTGTACTTACCCAGTGAGATGTTATGTCCAGATACTTGCCAGATGTACTGCTGCCGGGCCACCATAACAGTTAAGTATTTCAGACAAAGCAGTGGGATGCTGTACAGCTGTATGTCACTAACTAGTGGGTAGTATGTGGCCATGTCACCTCTGTACCAGTGATTATTATGTGTCAGGACAGACGGGTGTGTGAATGCATAACCTATGGAGGTAAATGTCTACCAGTATTTATGTGATATACCCATCTACATGGCTGTTAACATCCAGTCAGGCTTGGTCCACATGTCTTGCACTAAGGGGTTCTGTGTATACCTCTGGACTGACCAGAGTGTGTCAGACTGTCCACATATATTGGCCATATCTCTGCTGTAGTCCACAGGAGCATTACTCTGGTAGCAGTGGTACTGTACTATGATGTACTTAGGATGTCTGTCAGTAGCCAATGGCGCACATGTCAAAAGCAGATGCGAGCTCACACACACATGTCTGTGAAGACAATCCCTATTACAGTAGCAATACAGCAATTACAGTCTACAGATATACCTGCAAAATATACCTCACATCCCCTTGCACTAAGAGATTGGAACTATTGAGGCTGAGGTAGGGCTCCACTCCATGTTCAGGACATACGGTGAACATATATGTATATATAATTATCCATATATTTATATAGATATATACACATATACATATTGACATACATAGATGGATATGTATATGTACATATATATATATACATATAAACACTCAGATATATACATATATAGAGCAATATATGTCTCACATATACAGATAAAGATACATATGCACATATACGTATGGATATCTACATATATATTGAGAGTAATAGGTATATCAGAATAGATATGTATGCACATATAGTTATAGATATCTACATATATACCCAAATAAATAGGCATATCTGTACACATAGGATGTGCATACACACACATATATATATATATATATATATATATATATATATATATATATATATATATATATATACACATATATATATATATATATATATATATATACGTGTTCGAAAATCTTTAAAAATAAAAAAAAAATAAAACTAAGTAATAAATACATAAACCAAAGGGTGCTGCCAGGGGACAAGCCCCCCTGCACCCCCCACACACCCCTACTTAAATATACCAACTCCATGATCACACTACAGTGTAGTGAAGGGGAAATTTCACATTTCAAACTGTAGTGCACTGATGTGCGATCTCAGAGTTGGTATATTTAAGTAACGGCGGGTGTGAGGGGTGCAGGGGGACTTGCCCCCCCTGCTAAAACCCTTTTCTTAATTTTTGTTTTCTTTATTTTGTTTTTATTACATTTTAGAACATTTAAATGTTCGATCTCTAAAGGTCGACCTTTAGAGATTCAAACATTTAAATGTTCGTTGATGCAATATAGACCCACATACGAAGAGATGTACACATGGCCGTATATATGTTGCACTATACAGATGTGTATACAGACATATGTATGAGTATAGATTTGTATGTACATGTAGACATATATCGACCTTTTATATGTATATATCTATATTCCTGTCATGTATAAACCTCAGGATTGTGTATACTCTCCCAGATGTATCTCACTGTATGTATCTGCTATTTGTACCTTACGATAAAACAACATATGTGATGTAACAGTCATATTAATAACAAGTACTACCCAACTGTGAAAGTAAAGGCAATTGTTCAATAATACTCAATATGTATATTGACAGATATATTGGTAAAACACCAGCTGTCTTCGCAGTGGTCATGGCATAGTGGCTAAGTGTTGTGACAATAGTATACAGGGTCCTGGGTTCAAGACTTGCAAGGGCTGTTCATTTTGTTGCTGGGCAGAACAAGGGGCTATTGATACAGTGTGGTTAGGGCATTGTTTAGCAGCATTAAGTGGGTTTGTGCGGGTTTGCGCTAAGCAAATGGTGCTAAGCTATGGGTAAACGTACAGGCACTTAAACAGTGTAGGCTTGGCTTACTAGTGTGCAAATCAGCTCAGCTGTTACATTGCAGCAATGTTGATACTTACTAAGCATGGCTTAGCCCTGGTAAACAGTTCACACCACCCAGTCTGATAACATAGCAGAGTAATGACATCTCTAATAAGTGTATGTAATGCCATGTACAATACATGCGCCTATGTGCTATCATTACAGTAGCAAGGGGTGTGAGTGCCATGTCTGTGACACAGATGTATATGAGGCCTGTATAGCACTGTTATCCATGTGAATGTGTTACATACAGGTGTAGTAGCTCAGGGTACGTGCTGTCACCCTGGCATGTAGTGTATCATGGCAGTACTACTGTTGACAGTGCTTACTCAGGCAAGAGCAGAGTGCTAAATGTAGTACTGAAAACAGGCAAACCTGCAGGCATAGCTGAACTCTGAGGCCTCCCTGTTGTAACCCTGGTTTGTGAGCTTTGTCACAGTATATAACCCCTACTGGGTAATTATCTGACATATGGAATGTAACTGTAGACTACCATCTGTACAGCACATATTACTGAGGGCTTCTGCATGTATTTATGGCATACATATTGTTGTCAAACGTCTATCTGTCAACATACTCATCCTACTGCATAACTACTTGCCAAGCTGATGACTGTCAGTCCCTGTACAGATGTGAAGATGGTAGGTATCCAGCTGGGATATGTACAGGCAATCTAAGCTTGATTGACACTGACATGTCTGCCCAGCTGTGTAAGAACTAGCACATATAGGAGATGACACACTGTATGCACCACATGCAATGGGTACCTCCACTACACTACCACAGTCTACAGAATATGCTTGCGTACAGGTCTCCATCACAGATACTAACCATGTGTTGTAATGCATATTGCATACATGTAAACATGATCACCTCAGCGGCCATGTGCAGGAGGCAACTGGAGGACTGGCTGATGCATGTCATTTTCACCCTGAGGGCCACCACAGTAGTGTCTGTTGATTGATTGCCTGCTGTCACATGGCAGGTGGCAGGATACCACTGTACACACAACCCCTACACAACCCATCTCTCCTTGGACAGTAGCTAGGTACACAGCTATGACCACCTGCAGCGATGCACCTCTGTACTGACATGTGTGCATGTGCATGACTGAGTGTAGCAGTGTCTGTGTGTTAGCACATCTGTACTTGGGAATTCCATGAGGGCCTTCACAACCACTGCAACACCCATTGCCATAGTCAGTTGTGGCTGCTACTGTATGGGACATTACATGTACCCTGTTAAGCTCCTCTCCATACCGGCTACATGAGCCCTGCAGTACCAGCACAAAAGTGCTGTACAAATGGGTTGATAGGCATGGGATACCCATTGTGTTTTGGCAACTTTGTGTATGTGTGCATGTCCGAATATCTGTAGGGAACAGCATTCCGAGGTCACATACTCCTATTACAATACCCATTGCCACACAATAGCACATATAGTGTTGTTGTTGCCCATAGGAGAGGCATGATAATGCAACACCCTACTACGTGTGTGGCATGTGAATTAGATGCATATCCCTGTAGTACCACTGTTAGGGTATACAATGGGTTGTATCGCAGTCATGGCCAATGTGTGATGGTGGGTATGGCAGAGTGTCTTCATAGGTTTCAGGGAGTACAATATCCACTGGGGGATGTGGGTGCTGTGTACACTGTCATTACACAAAGGTCTACCTGGTATATGTCCCATGGACCACGTTATGGTTACCACTGTCACCATCAATCATACAGGTAACCGATACCACAAGCCAGGCCAGTTATGCATGTGATATGTGCAGCCTACCTGTAACACATTGGATACATGGTCAAGTTAGTTAGCAGTGATAGGCCCTGGTATCTTGGATGTGTGTCTGCCTGTTATGTGTCTATTAATGTGTATATGAAGGTATGTCACACTACATAATGTCTATATACACCCATTACATCCCCCATTAGCATACTGTACATGTCTGGGGATGTTCTGCATGTAACATGTAACCTGGGGCACACCTCACCCTAAACACTGTGTAGTGTGTGCAATGTAAGCCACACACTTCAGTATCACTATATACCTAGGTAGGGGTCTATTCCCAGTGTTGCCAAGTAACAGTGTGCATGTATGTGGATGGGTCTACATCAGGTTGCAGGGTATACATGCCCCAGAGGGTCACCTGTCCATGTGGCACAGGCAATAACTGTTATATTAACCTGTGACGTGTTCAACTGAACCCCAGATATGTCACAGCCATGGTGTCACCACAGTACCATACCCTGTTGTGGAATACGACTGCAGGCTATCCTCGTGCTGACATATGTGCACCTACAACACAAATGGATAACATTATAGAGACCGCAATCAACCAGGGTTACTATCAGCTATAATGCATCATTGCTGGATGGCTACAATACCTGACATATATGCATTACACGTCACTCCTTACAACATGTTACACTGCAGTACTGTGGTACACTGTAGGACAGTCACCATGTGCATCAGAACCATATTAGCCTGTCCCCGCATTGATGGTATGGATGACAGGGATGTGCCACAGGTATCATCCTATGCACAGGGTGTGTTGTTGGTTTGCCAGAGGCCGAAGGTTGGCCATACATTTGACACCATGTGTATGGGTGAGGGGTGAACTGAGGAGAGCTGGGCATGGTGATGTGGTGTGTGTAGGTATGGGGTTGCCCTTGGTGTGTTTGTATAGTGTGTGGGTGCATGCACACAGTTCTGCCATGTGGCTGCCCTACACAGGTGTATATGGACAGCTGCAGACCATACCTGGCAGGGTGTGCAGTTTACTGCCTCCAGCCACAGACACGTGAACTGTGCCTGCTAAGGGTTCCATGGGCACATGCAAGTACAGGTCTCAATGTGCTACTCTCACCTGCTGATGACAAATGTCCACTGGGACTGGCCAGGACCATGTGCATGTGGTCTGCTTTGGTGTGGTGTGGACAGCACTGCCTCGCACTGCCCCACACTGCTGGGGCTAGTACTGTCAATACAGGAACCCCTTGGTGTCCTAGCATGTCCATGTTGACTGCCAGCTGTTGGTGTTTCTGGCTTATGTCCATGCAGCCATCACCACACCCCCACCACATGTTCAAGCATGGACATTCCACGGGTGATGAGGGCCATCATCTCACCATGCCGTCTATCCATAAGCTCGGTATAAACACGGATGGCACCAGACAGTTCATGGATGTTGTCACTTACAATTGTGAGAGCAGCCCTCTGCAGCCTGAGGCCCTGTTTGGTGTAATGTTCCATACATGCCTGTGCCACCATGACAGCCTGAAACATGCACCTGCTGGTACCAGCTATGTCACCTCTGCCAGGGGCATGATGTCCAGCGGCCCTACCATGAGCACCCAGGGATATCTGCCTATGTGGTGCCCTGCTGGACATCCGGCTATGCCTGCTGTGACCATACACAGTAGGCATGGTTACCGCACTTTCCTGTGCACTGCCACCAAATGCCAGCTGTCCCTCTGCTATGGCCACTGGTGATGGAGTATGTATAGGCACGGAAACTGTGTGAGGGGTTGGGGTGGCTAAAATGGGGATGTCAAATGATGGCACAGTGTCGGCCCCTGACAACCCCACCTGTGCCTCAACAGTACTATCATCATCTTTGGTGTCTGTATGGACACCAACATCAGATTGCATGCAGGATGGACCCTGACCCACCTCACCACTTGTGGGGGAAATCAATAAACGTACTTTAAAACCTGTACATCATTGCCTAACAGTATACACACACACACACACACACACACACACACACACACACACACACACACACACGCACACACACACACACACACACACACACACACACACACACACACACACACACACACACACACCACCGTAATACCTACCTATCCATGACTTTACAGACAGTCCCCTATATATGTCCATGTGTACCCCATCCTGCATCACACTTGGTAACATACACACGTTGATACCACTCATTAACATATCAGTCCTCTAAATGCCTACACAAGCGATCGCAACACAAGACGTGTTACTACATTACCTGCCTGACTTGTGTGTAGTGGTTTTAGATGGCCTCACTGCTGTCATTCAGTGTTCACCCTGTGTATGTCCGGACATCATGAGCATGGCTCCTATATGTGTGGGCTACTATGTTCTATCCATAATATCACGCACTGATGTGTCATGTGTATGTAATGCTCAGTACATGCCAGATATGCTGCTCAATCAGCCTATCATGTGACACCTGTAATATTGGGATACACTCCTTGGTGTTGACTAGTACTTCCCCAATGCATCTGTAGTGCTGCATATGTGGATTGTAGGTGACATATCTGCTGAATGTGATATTAAGGGTGTACCTGGTGTCTACCTTCCCTCTCAATGCCTGTAACATGCTACAGACCATATTATACTATCAGCTGTCATGTGATTACCCAAATGACAAGTATTCCTGGTGTGTAATGTGGCAGTCCATGTCCATGTACTGCATGATCCCAGAGGGAGGTACTGCTGCATGAACACCCCACAAACACACATGTGCATACATGGCCAGCCACACAAACACACACACATGCACACATGAATCCTACATTCATCAACCTCCCTCCACCTCACCAGAGTGACCCTACAGACAAACTAACTACCCACCAGGATGCACACACACACACACACACACACACACACACACACACACACACACACACACACACACACACACACACACACACACACATATATACAGGTGAGGTTGCACAATGATAGTACACACAGTCCATCTATTACCTCTCTATCAAAATGTGTAACATATGATACCCAACAGCATGCAGTGCAGCTACAGTCAATCCATGCTAGCAACAGTATACATGTGTGATGCATGTGCTGTGTCACTAGGTGAAGCCCCTTCCCCTGGATGCCACTGCACCCATGTATGCAGTATTGCTGTGCACCTGTTCTGCACCCTGCCATGTACTGTGCAACACACCTTACAGGTGTACAACCCATTGCTGAATGTGTGCTACTGTGTCGGCTATGTCAGCTTTAATGCTCACAACCCCTATGTTTTCCAGCAACACAGACCTGGGATGATATGTGGACAGATGTCATTTGTGAATGCCTGATGTCTGAATCACAGCTCTCAACAACAGCGGACCATGTATGACCAATCCAATACTCTTACACTGACAACCATTAGAGCATACCATGGCTATGGGAGGTGTACAGACCTTTATTGATATGATGCACCCATCCTTGATCTGCCATGGGACCACATGATCGCATATCTTAACAGTACATGAGCCTGATATGTGACATATTTCCTGTACTTTTACATGCAGTGTCTATGGAATGTGTTAGGTGTGTGGATGCTGACTATGATGCATACACACCATGTGGGTATATGTGTGCACAACCTTATCATGATGGTTTGTCGCACCTCTTGTTGTGTGTACTACAGCAGTCACTACTCCTGGCAGGGGTATACCCATGTGGGCCATCTGCATTTGCCAGTGTATGTTCAGTCTGCCCTACACATGTCCCCCAATCTACATGATTGCAAGGTCTACTCATCTGCACATCCCTTGGTGTTCACACACTGCCATCACTATTGCTGTGGGGGTAGCATTACTGCTGCCACAGGTCCAGAACCTGACTATGTGGAGATACAGCCATTCTTAGCATCCTTAGGATCCCTGCTTCAGTGCACCGGTGTGTCATGCTGACACCCCTCCCCCTCCTTCAGCCTTTTTGCAGATGCATGAGAAGTAAGCCCTACACATGTGTCATTTTACAGCATCCCATACACTGAACACCACATGTTACAGCCTAGTCCCGGCTGATAATGTGGACAACTGTAATGCCTTATGCCATAGTGTATCTCTGCAGTAGTTGCCATTGTCCTACAGGTATATACACTGGTGTTGCACTGTATATGGGTGTTGTTCCAAACATGTCCCTACTGTAGGCCACATCTCCCACCATTATGTTACTCCCTGTGGACACATTCCACAATGGCAGGATGTTAGTTATCCTGCAGATGTCTGACATACCCTTCCAATACCCCATCATGGTCACCCCTGTGATGCCGTGCATTTCATAGCAACAATACATGCACATGTGCAGCATTCATTCTGGGTAGGTGTGTTAGATGTGTGCATAGAATATACCATCACCATTACATGCCCAGTGTATTGGCAAGCATCTACATAAGCCATACTCACCAGATACAGGCTGCTGCCTTGGTGGTATCCTGGAGGTACCTACATAAGAGGGTGAGAGTTGCAAAGTCAGTGGACAGAACTGTGGCATTGCTACAGGGTGGGTGCAGTATTAAAATACATCAACAGTACATTTCCACAATACTACCACATATGGACATCTGTTTATCACTACTCTGCAGCAACAAAATATATCTATGACATGTCAGATATACATGATCTACCTGTACCAATGCAGATGTATACCTAACAGTGGTCTACGGATGTGCCCTGTGGCCTTACCTGCATGCTCGTCGGCCGGTGTGTGGGTGGCACCCACCTCCACAAAGGTGTCTGGCGGTTGATGGCTGACCGGATGGCCAGGTGCCAAGAGAGTGGCCAGGAGCTCCTCCACACGTGTCAGGGGGAGATGGATGGCCTCCTGTGGTGAGGTAATCCCCCTGGACTGCAGCAGCATGCCAACAGGCATTACGAAGCAGGTCAAAACAATGATGCTGGACCTGCTCATAACTGCAGTTGTGCAGTCCAACATCATTGACCCTGTGGACTAGGTCAATCCACAGGGTGGTCTACTCCTGTTGATCATGGGCAGCACGGCCAAACAAGGTCGCATAGTGCTGTATGAGTCCATTCAGCAAGATTTCATTTTCCACTTCTGTGTAGGCTGGCAGCCTTGCATGAGGCATTGTGCCTGAAAGAAATAAAGATGGACAAAGGTGTGAGCAAGTCATGCAGCAAGGTTACCACATTTCTTAATACACATCACTGTCAACCCCTCACCATATCAGCGACAACAAACTGTACACACAACTCAATAGGTATGGCTGCAGCATATCTACCAGTGGGGCAGATATTGTACTGTACCATGTTTTGTGCAATGAGTTTGTAGCCATGTTCCCTGTGTGGACACTATCGTTGCTGGCCTGTTACAGACTATTCACCTGCATGCCATTGTCAGGGCCACAATGGTTCCATATATGCCTGTGGTGTGCTTGCAATGTGTGTGCTGCACATCTGACATTCTGTGTTATTGCGGTTATCTATGCTTGCTGTTAGACATGTTCTGGGATTGTGTAGACTATTACTACCAACATATATTCTATAACAGTGACACAATAGCATGTATATGTACTATTGGCCAGCAGTACCACCTCTCCGAACTCATCTGCCTGTGTTACCAGTCCACATCACATGTTTGTCCCACCCTGGGGTCTCCTCATGTACTGGTCCAGCAATACCATCAGGTGGAACCAACCCAGGGGTTGTTGCCCCCCCAAGGGCACACACAGACATGTTCCTGTCCCCTGAGGTCAGGTCAAAGTTCTGTTCCATAACGGGCTCCACAGACACATGTGGGATTTGCTACATAACCTTGAGGCACCCTGTAGAAATTCCCAAGCCCACATTCTCCTCCTGCTCAGCCTCCAGGCCAGGCACCTTCAGGACGTGGACTGCTGTTGTGAGTAGCAGCGGGTGGGAGGCTTGTTCATATTGTGTCCATATTGGGACCCATGAGGCATCCACATCACAGACCACACACACCATCCAAGGTGTTTACCCATCACATGTGTGACACACCAGCCCTGTAGGCTGTCCTCTATAGCTACCAACCCTGACCACCTCCACAGCTATACCTGCCATACATCCCCATGCTCCAATTCCATACTTCATAGACAAGGGCAATGTGGTCCCAACAAGGGGTTCACATGTGATATACCCATCCATGTTGCACACACTGACAGCTGTAGATATCTGTGTGTTCTCCTGTGTGTGCTGTTGCCTTGCACATAGCATGCAGCACTGTGGTAGTAATATAGGGGACATGTATTTACAAGCATATATGTTTGTGTGTGTGTTTGTATATAGGTAGACATGTAGATATATGTGCTGCATATATGTGCTCATATATATGTCTACACATGGGTATCAGCTATTGGCCATGTAATATGCATACTTCCCATTACACAACACACACTATGATGGCTTGCATCTTATCAGTCAGTGCTGCTCTGCACGGCTGATGGGTATGGCCACTACCCACAGCAACGGACTCTATTGTCCTTAGCAGTTGTTTAACTAAACATCATTACAACAACAACACCTGAAGGCACATATAAATCATTCCACATCATCTATCCCATTATTATGGACAAAGTACTAAGGTCAGTTACATACATGTATAATTCACATACCTGGTCTGGGAATGCAGACTCTTATGGATGGTTTTCTTTTTTTTTTTCTGTGTCTTATACGCATACTCTCTCTCTCTCACACTCTCTCTGTCTGTCTCTCTCTCAGTCTCTCTCTCCAGTAAATAGAATGAGTTGTTTTGCATATATTGCAGCATGGAATTTGTAGGTGATGCACATGATCAGGTAATGGCCTCTGCACCAGTAAGTGTCCTCCACTTCCTACCTGCATGCAGCATGCTGTGTAGTACTTCCAATTACCACTGTCATAGGTTCATAGGTAGGTACTAGACTATCTGCCTGAGGGCATTTATAAGCCTAGCCAGAGTGTGTCGGCTTTCACTGCCCCACTGATTAATTAACTGATCCTCTGTCAAGCAGAGCCAATGAAGTGATCCCAGGGGTGTATTTTCTGTTACCCATCCACTCGTCAAGGTTTCTCTTGAAGAGTGTTAGTGAGGGGCTCTGCCTGATGTAATTTGGAATTTTGTTCCAAAGCATGGGGAGTCTCTGTGACAGGAATCTATCCCTTCAGCATGTTCTATTTATTGTTGTGGTGAGGTTTAGCTCACTAGAGCGTGTGGCTTGCAGTGACTTGGATTTCTTTAGGTGGAGCATGTCCATCGATTCTGAGTTGGAAATGGCTTTGTAAATCAGGCAGAGATCACCTCTGAGTAAGCGATATGCCACTGAGTACAGCTGGAGTTTTTTCAGTCGGGCTGCATAGGACATATGTTTGAGACCAGTAATCCTCTTGGTGAGGTACTTTCCAGCTACTGTAAGTGTCTTGTGAGGTACATCCCAAATGGGGCATTGTACTCTTATGATGGGTCAAATGAGTGACGAGTAGAGGGGCACTATAACCTATTTATTTCTAGATGCGAACCCTTTAGTAATTTGATGGGCCACAAAGATGGATTTCCTAACTACTTTGGCAATATGATTGTCAAAGGAGAGATTAGTATCTACCTGGGTCACCAAATCTCTTATTACCTCTTCTGTATTAAGGGGGCTGCCACCTATGTGGTAATTCATGGGTGTTTTGTTTTTCCCAAACAGGATGACTATGCATTTTTTACCATTTAGCTTGAGGCCATGACTTTGACACCAGGTGTCCGTCTCAGTAAGGCCCTTTTGGAGGATGTCCGTGTCGGCCAGAGAGTCAATTATGGCTCCCAGTTTGCAGTCATTGGCAAACTTGGTTAGTCATAGTCCTCCTTTGTTTGTCTGTACTTCTGAGAAGTATATGCCGAACAGTAGGGTTCCCAGGACTGAGCCTTGCGGGACACCACTTGTGACTGGTTTAGAGTCGGACCTAGAGCCCACTATTCTTACCGCGTGAGTTCTGTCTGTAAGCCAGATGGCAACCCATCTCATAATGTAGGGGTTTATGTTCAGGCTGATGAGTGAGTTTTTCTGTAATACCCGAGTGGGGAATGGTGTCAAAAGCCTTGGCAAGGTCAAGGTAGGCTGTGTGAACCCCCTTTCTCTCGTCTATGGCCTTGGTGACTGTCTCAAAGAAGTCCACCAGGTTTAGTAGACATGATCTGCCCTTAACAAAGCCAAACTGGGTCGGGTCAAGTGTTTGGAGGTTCCCAATGTCTTTGTTAATGAATTCCATGATGATGCACTCCATAGCCTTGCAGACCAGACTAGTCAGACTTATGGGGTGATAGTTACCAGGGTCAGTTGTGGCCCCTCCTTTGTGGAGAGGAATAACCGTTGCTGTGTGCCATTCTATGGGCATGTAGCCTGTGGAGAGGCTGAGGTTGAACAGCATGTTTAGGTGGGAGGTTAGTTCGTTCTGTAGTTTGTGCAAGACGCAGCCTGGGACACCATCTGTTCCCATTGATGCTGTGTTTTTGGCTTTTGAAAGGGCTGTTTTTACCTGTGCGTCTGTGATTTTTGGGACACTACACTTTTCCGGTATTGTTGTGGGCGCTTTTGGAGGTAAGAGGGGGGTAAAGTTTGCACTAAATCTATCTGCCAGGATGTTGGCAATATCAGTAGGTTCAGTATATTTTGTGCTATTTTGCACTAGTTCAGTGCATATCTGCGAGTTGCCACTTAGATTCTTAACATAGCTAAAAAGGCTTTGTGGTTATCTTTTGAATCCTTGGCTATTATTTTAGCCTTGGATGATTTCATGGGGGACCTCAGTTTCTTACTGATACTGATTAGGGATGTCTTTCCTTCTTGGGATTTGCTTTTTTTCTGAACTAGTTTCCTCCTTCTATTGTATAGCCTGTTTATTGCAGGGGTCCATCAAACTGGTTTCCTTCTCTTAGAGGAGTGAGTCTTGGTTTTGCTAGGGATGACATGATCCATGCCTCCTTGTAGGTGCTCATAGTGTGCATTTGTAAAGGTTTCTGCATCTTGGGCAGTGCTATCCTTTAGCGTGGGAGCAGTGAAACTTACCACCTCTGTCTTAAGTAAGGCGAAGTTTGCTTTGGAAAAGTGTTTTACTGTGGTTTCCTTAGTTGGGGGTGGTGGTGGGATGTGGACATCCAGAGTGATTAGTTTAAGGTCTGATCTAACCAGTGACGGGTTGATCTCCAGTGTGGTACACCTGTCGCCCATGTTGGTGATGACCAGGTCGAATATGTTTTCACCTCTGGTAGGGGAGTTTACCAGCTGATCCAAGGCATTTGAGTTGATGAATTCCAGGAAGCTTTGGGCCTGGGAATTTGTACTCGAGTGGTTTTCCTAGTGAATGGTAGGGTAATTGAAATTGCCCAATATCAGGGTGTTTGGTAAGACCTTCATGTTTTCCAGTGTCTCCAGAAAGGTGGAGTGGTGGTCCTGGGTCATGGAAGGTGATCTGTAGCAGGACGCAATTTGCATTGCAGATTTGCCTAATGTTAGTTTCACATGGATGATCTCAGAGGTATCATGCTGCGACACTAACCTGGAGGTGTAGGTATCCTTGATGAATATGGATACACCCCCTCCTTTTGTGTTTTGGTCCATGTTCTGTGGCCGAAACGTGTGGTATGAGTTGTAGCCCAGTAGTGCTGGGGTGTTCTCTGGAGCCTTGAACCAGGTTTCAGTTACTGCACAGATGTCAACGTTCTCCATACTGAGGAGTGCTTCAAGTGGTGCATTTTGAGATTTAAACTCCTGGCGTTGAGTAGGATAACCCTCAGCTTTTTGTTAATTGTGCTGTTTACAGAGGTGGGTTTGACTTTTGAGCCTTGCATAAAAAAGGCACTATGGGGGCAGCAAGATCTTTGGCCAATATTCGAAAGCCTAGGGGTGACAGGTGCAAGCTGTCTCTTGTGAAGCAACGTGGCTTGCCGAGCATGTCGTCCCAGGCTGACAGACACTGGATCCCCTTTGAATGACACCAAAAGCTTAGCTAATTTTTGAAATTGATAATTTTTTTCTTTATACTGAGGTATAATTCTCGGTGAGTGCAGGATGCTACTCAGGGTCAGGATCATACCAGCCTGGGTTACATGATCACAGAGCTCTTCCATGTCTCTTTTCATGTAGTCCAGGGAGGTACGTCTCAGGTCATTCACACCAACATGAACAATGACAAAGTCATATTTGTACTTGTTCTGGGGTGACCTGAGTGCTTGTGTTATGTGGCGGATTCTGTTTCCCAACAGGCAGCTAACAGCAACCTTCTGCTTGTCCAGCCTAGTGAGTGGGACATCAGTGTGCCTGACTATAGAGTCACCTATTACTAGTGTGTTAGGTATGTTATTTCACCTTAAGGGCTATGATTGTGCGGCACACTGATTTTGTGTTTTATGTGTTGTCTGGTTTGTGACGGGAAGTGCAGGTTGTTTGGGTGTCTGCTTTGGAGGTCTCTGATGCTTTTGCAGGTTTTTATTTAGAGACTCCGAGTATGATTTTGTGTATTTATGTGTATTTTTTTGCCAGTGCTGTTTTAGTAGGTCTGTGTGTGGCTGGAGTTGTGATGCAAGTGTTAACATTCTCCTTTTGACTGTCTGTTCCAGTCTTGGGTGGAGACAGCTTAGCTTCTAGTTTGGCTGTATAATTGCATCTCTCGCATATGTTAGTATTTTGTGGTAGGAGGAGAGGGTTGTCTGTGTACATGAGGCAGTTGTAACATTGCCTCAAGATACCCAGATTCACCAGCTGGACTGGAGAGTGCACCTGAAGTTGCCCTTTGGTCATGCCTGAATAGTAGGGTGAGCTGCTTAGTCACGTGTTTGGTAAGGTGTGAATAAAGAGCCTTGCCCTGCTGGGCAATCAATGTCAGGGTATATTAGTGCTTGCTATTATGTCTGAGCAAGTGCTGGGTTGTAAGATGCTTTTTGAGTGCTTAGGTTGAGAGTTAGACTAGTTTCAAGGGAAAAACTGAAAAGGAGACTTAGTGGAGCCGGGAATAATTTAACCATAGCTTACCGGCACTGCCCAGTGTGCAAAACCATGCAAATGCAGTTTTTATAGTAGGGAAATGAAAGAGATAGAAATTAGCCCCAAATGGCCAATAAACTACTAACGTCTAGGCTGGAACCACTCCTCCAGGGACAGACAGGTTGCTCAAACCTCCCCTCTCTCACAGGTGAACAGATAAACTTCCTTCTATCCAAGTAAGGTATGGGCAACTCAGAAACTAATATCACAGCCCTGAATTCAGTACTAGCCTGAAAACTGAACTATACTAGCTTAGAAAGGCGGGAAAGAAGGAATGTTTTTTTTTTGTTTGTTTTTTTGAAAAGATAAGGCAAAAACAGTAAAAAATACACTTAAAACAGCTTTAAACGACTACAAATGATCAGAAAAGGCTATCACACTTTAGTGTGTAGCCTACAACAGTTAAACTAATTATTTAAACAAAAACAACTTTTTAAAAGTGCAGGCAGTCAAATAAGTACAATTTGTGAAAAAAACAAGCTTTTAAATCACAATAAATGCTGGAAAATCTGTGTTTAGGCAGAAAACAGTTAAGTATAGCAAGAAAGTACAGAAAACTGATACTTAATCACTCCAGAGTCTCTCTCCTAAGCTAGAAGGCTTGTATCAGTTTAAGGCTTTCTAGTGCTACCCAGTAGGTTAGTTACAGGAAAGATGGGAAACAAGTGCAGATGTGGTCTTTTAAACCAGAAAGTTGAAAGAGATGGACAAACTGTCCAAATGGTCAATAAACTACAATTTCTGGGCCAAGAACCTCTCCTCTCGCGATAGACAGGCTACCTAGTGCTTACCACTCCCACTGATAAGCTAGAAGGCTTTCCTGCAACACAAAAAGGCTTGTTGGGCTCAGAAGCCTACCAACAGTCCTGGATACAACAACTCGGTACCTGGACTAGACTAGTTACAGGAAAGGTGGGGAACAAGTACAAACATAGGCTTTTAAGCCAGCAATTTGAAAGAGATGGAAAACTGCCCAAACGGCCAAATAGACTACAATTTCTGGGCCAAAACTCACTCTTCCCATGGAGGATAGGCTACCTAGTGCTTATCACTCCCACTGATAAGCTATAAGGCTTTCCTCCAACACAGAAAGACTTGGGGGCTCAGAAGCTTACTAACAATCCTGGATACAGCAACTCTGTAACCGCAGACTCGGCTAGTCATAGGAAAGGTGGGAAACAGGCACAAGTGTGGCTTTCAAACCAGAAAGTTGAAATAGATGGAAAAAAACTGCTCAAACAGCCAATAGCTACAATTTCTAGGCCAGGGACCACTCCTCTTGTAGTAGATAGGCTACCTGATGCTTACCACTCCCACTGATAAGCTAGAAGGCATCCAATGGCAACCAGCTACTATAAAACACTACATCTTGTGGGCGTGGTCCCTTTACCTTTCCTGTATGATGGACAGCATTCCTGTGTGTGGGCAGCAGTGTTACAGACACCAGGTAGCAACACTTCTTACAGGAGAACCTGCACACTCAGGCCAGCTACATATTTGTAGGAGGTTCCAGAACAACAGACAGAGTGTGAGTAGTGTTGTTGCATGCATTGTATAGCACCGGTGTTACAGGGTTTGTGTGTACATATTAGTTTAATTTGGAATGCAGTCTGTCTGCATAGCTCTCAACTGTAATTCTATCCTCTTGATGGCCAGAGGTGTGCCTATTATGTTTTGTCTGTCCACCACACAGGTCTTGTTTCAGATATATCACTGGCAGTGTGTGTGTTGAGTGCTATAAGTACATGGCTACATCCATTTCTGTTTCTAACTTCATATTCCTAACTAAGGGTATATTGCAGACTATCCTGTAACACCAGTGACTTGCTTAGTGTATGACAACAGTTTTGCACTGTGTTCCAGCCACTGTCCCTCCACCTACATACCAGGCTTTGTACATATGACATGCTGTCAGGGGTTGTTATGTAGTGGGCTGTGAGTATGTCATGCTGCCAATCCTGCCATCAGTCCACTGCTGTTGTGTCCCCCACACATACTGTGGGGTTGGGTCCATATATGTGTGGGCTTCACCTATGCAATACATGTGTGCCATTATGCACTCCAGAGGCCAGTGTATGTAACACTGGTATATGGCCCTGTATTATTGAGTCTGGGGGGGATATACCATAACTAACCTAGGCTGTTACAACATGTAGGGGTATCAGGGGTAAGCTGCCCTAAAATATCTGCATGTACATTAACATATAATTCACCTTGGGTAAATGCAGGCCTACTGCCTCCTGCCATAAAGACTGTTCTGTTTGTCAGTGTGATTGTGATGGTGTCAGTTATGCCTTGCTATGTAACATATACATCCCATTGTGTTAACTGAGGTCTTTACCCCCTAGGGATTGTGTACAATGTGTAGATAGAGGCTGATGGACTATACATCTGCATTACTTGCTGTTGATTGTTTGGTATCCTGTGGCCCAGTCTGTCTTTACTACAGTACTACCTGAAGGTCTCGGCCTGGACAGCAACATATGTAAACCTTTCCAGACTACTGTATTAGTATAACTGTTTCACAATTGCGTTCTCAGGTTATATGGATGTCGGTGTCTAAACAGCTATATGCATGGCATATACAACTCTAATAGTACACAAATAAAGCTTTCCCATGTATGCAAACCTGTGTGTGATGTTATATCCTTTGACCTCTCTGTGGGTATATGTTGCAGGCAACGGTTGTCATTTGTATGGGTTGCTCATACAGTGTCCAGTTGGTAAGGTGGTAACTGTAGGCATAGTGGCTGTTCTGTATTGTGTGCATGTTCTACATATGTATCTTCCTATACATATCTCTGTGTGTGTATGTGTAGTTACATATAGTGTATGTTTTTTGGGCCCCCTCAACCCCATTAACAGTGCATGTGGACATATATGTTTTTATGTTCCCATTTTTATCTACAGATGTGTATCTGTATATATATATATATATATATATATATATATATATATATATATATATATATATATATGTGTATAGACATCTAGATGTAGACATATATATCTATAGATCTCTCTCAGGCACTATCCCTGTCTCCTTTAGTGACCATCTCCCTGCCTTCATTCATCGCTCTGCTAACCCCTCACAATTCAAACATAATTACATTCAAACTCATAACCTTAGCAACTTCAACCCCACATACTTCTCTAACATTTTCAAACAAATTAACTGGAAATTCCTTAACACTCTCTCCCTTGACAATGCTGTTGAGCATTTTAACTATTTCTTCCTAAATACTCTTAACTCCCTAGTCCCCCTAAGAAACAAACGAATCAAAGCCAATTCTGCTCCTTGGCTCACCAAAGAGACTAAACATACCATGCATCTCAGAGACAAATCCTGGAAGCTTTTTCAGAAAAGTAAACTGCCTTCTGCTATGCTCCAATATACCCAACTCTGCAACCAAATAAAAAAATTAATCTCCTTGGAAAAAAAAAACTACTACAATAAACTTCAGTCCAATAATAATAACAACCCAAAACAATTCTGGAAATCTGTTAACTCTCTTCTCCATCCTGGGTCAAGAAGTAACCCCTGCCCTGACCCTAGTTTAACTGTAAAAGAACTGAGCTCTCACTTCAACACTTTCTTTACAGATTCTATAATTAAGCTAACCAAAACATTTCTCGACAATAATCCATCCAACTTCCTAAACTCTCCTAATAACAGCCCCTCTATGTTCCAACTCTAACCGGTTTCCACAATGTTCATAAAAAAGCTGTTATCCAAACTAAAGCCATGCTCTAATGCCCCCGACAACATTGTCCCCTCCTTCCTCAAATGCGCAGCTGAAGGCATTGCTCTCACAATTAGCATCCTGATAAACCGATCCTTAAAAAGAGTCATACGTACCCAAACTTTGGCATTCTGCCTACATTCTACCACTTCACAAAGGAGGTAAAAACACTTCCATTTCTAACTTCCACCCCATAGCCCTACTCTCTCCAATATCTAAAATTGTAGAAAAATGTGTCCACCACCAACTTTTACCCTACCTAACTCAGAATCAGCTACTTACTCCCACCCAACATGGTTTCTGCCCCGGCCACAGCACCATAACTGCCCTACTCTCCTTCTTAGAAACTGTTAATCAAGCCCGAGATTCTGGTCTTCTTGTATCCACTGTTCTGTTAGATCTTTCTAAAGCCTTTGACACCATATCCCATACACAACTTCTCTCTCATCTCTCCTACCTTAATCTCTCCCCTAATACTCTTTCCTGGTTCTCCAGTTACCTTTCTGACAGATCTCAGGCTGTCAGATGGAAGGACTCTACCTCTTCCTTCTTACCTACTCCTACCGGAGTTCCTCAGGGATCCATCCTCGGTCCCATACTTTTCAACATCTTCATAAATAACCTTCACACTGCCCTCCCTGACACTACAGTCATCCAATATGCTGATGACTCTACCTTAGTTTGTGCTGCCCCCAACTTTTCTGAACATCTGTCCAAAACACAAATAGCTTTTTCCACTACAGAAAACTGGATGCACAAAAAACATCTCTCCCTCAACTCCAATAAATCTAAAATACTAATTTTCCACCCTACCAAGGCTTCTTCCTTTGACAAAAACACTTTCAACGTCCTAAGCCAAATCAACACTCCTATAGAAGTGTTCCTTCCGCTAAACTCCTTGGCATTACCATTGATGAACACCTCAAATTCGATCTCCACATACAACAAAACATAAAAAAAACACCAAAAGTTAGGCATGCTCTACAAGAATAATCTATTTCTTTCAAACTCCTGTAGGCACACCTTAGCAACCACCTACCTCCTTCCCTCTCTCCTTTATGGTGCCCCTCTACTAACTAATCTGTCTGCTTCCCTCACCTCTAAACTTGAAGCTTGCTATAATAAGATCTCTAAATTCGCCACTAAATCCAAAACCTCAACCCACCACTGCCTTACCCTTCAATCTCTGAACTGGTTAGAACTCCCTAACCACCTTGACTGTCTTCAACTAACAACCGCTCACAAATTAATATTCTACCCAGAAAAATGACCAGCTTTATCCAACATCCTTCCCCCTTACATCCCTAACCAATCATTGAGATCAGAACAGCAAAACCTAATCTCCATTCCCAGACCTAAACATTCCGCTGGCCAGCTACTACTATCCTTCTCTCTAGGCAAAAAATGGAACTCTCTCCCTCCTTCACTTAGGACTATACCTAACACGGAATACTTCAAGACCCAACTCTACTCACACCTATCATCCAAATGGAAATGTTATTGCTTTCACTCTATATAAATTGTAGGGATTTTCTACACTAAGCCACTCTCTACCCCTGCACATATCTGCTCTCTGATTTCATTTCTAATTCCCAAAATGATTTAGCCAACTCTCAGTTGACTGTAAAGAGGAAAATATTGCAAATTATGTAAAAAAAAAAAAATTGATGTTTTTGTTATTTTTGTTATTTTGCACAGTTCTTACTATGTATACTTACTGTTTGGACATTTCTATTGTATTTTATCTTGTGCATTTGTAACCTTGATTGTACTGCCTTTCGAGCTTTTCTCCCCGGGGCCTTCACTGAAAATAGGTACTTCGTGGGCCCAGTGGACTTCCCCGGTAATCAAACTGAAAGAAATAAATAATTAAATATGTATGTTTGTTTATATATATATATATATATATATATATATATATATATATATATATATATATTAATACACGTATATCTATCTATCTATACATACATATATATATATATATATATATATATGTACATATATATATATATATATATATATATATATATGTGTGTGTGTGTGTGTGTATATATCTATTTAGATATTAATATGTGTACACACACATACATCTACATGTTTAAATACATTTCCTGTACTGTTGAATGACTGGGCTGGATGATATGCTTGTGAAAACATCAGGGTGATGTATAGCTGACATGGCTTAATGGTAAATCACTTTGGCTATGGTGTGCATGGTCCTGGATTCAAGCCTTGCAGAGGCTGCTTATTTTGTTGCTGGGCAGAACAAGGGCCATTGGATACAGAGTGATTAAAGCACTTTTAAGCAGTTGTAAGCGGGTTTGTGCAGGTTTGTGCGGAGGTAAGCACTGCTAACTTCCAGTTACAGTTTCTTATACTCAGCTTCTAAATTGCTTAACCTGTGTAGGCATTGCTTACCCCCATGCAAATAGGCTTAAACCCATTTACTGCTGCTTAAAAGTGCTTACTCCTGCTTACCCCCATGCTAATTTCTTTAAAAGAAAAGAAAAAAGTCGGAGACCCAGGTCAACCCTCTAGTTTTGACACATGGCCCTCAAGCTGGCATAGAAGATCGCCAGACTGCTGATCGAGCTCTCTATGCACCATGACTCGGACCTGGCAACCGGTGACAGCTTCCTGTCTGCACCCGCTCCCAGTTGCACCTGGAGGTGGTGCAGGACCAATGGACGATGAGGTCCCAGGTTGGGCCCCAAACATGTTGGTGCCCCGTGCCACAGCCAGCTGAGGTGGGACAAGTGGGTCCGCTTGGACCCACATTCCCATACGTGCTATGGTGGTTATGGTGTATCAACATATGTGGGTTAGTAATAGTCAATACATTCCAGGGTTAGGTATAGCAGCATGCATAGATATTCCCATTAACCCAGTTGCATAGCAAATGGGACACATGCATATATGGGACCACAGTGGTAATAACAGCTTGCAGGTACATTGATGGCACCATGCCACCAATGTTGAAGTAATTCAACATAGCACATGCATGGAAACAGATTTAAATAATTATAAACCAGTTGGACATAAGTCCCAACAGAACAGTGAAGTCATCACATATCGGTTGAGGTGGGTATTTAGTTTATTGTTGGAGATATGGTGGGGGGAGAAAAATGTCAATTAACCTCTAGTATATTCCTGTAGTTTGCATCACTTTCTGAGTCAGTGCTGTAATCTGTACCTTACAAGTATTACTACACTACCCTATTGCCTTAGTTTGGAGAATGATATGGATGTCGTCATCTTTATACATGAACTGGTTTTACCTGCAGTATACACCTCTTACATGGTATACCTGCGGAGGAAATGTTTGTTCACACTAACTAACTGTTTCTACACATGCTCCCAGATTCCAGGTTGATGTTGTGCACATACCTGTCCATCTCTTTCTGCACATACTCTGGCCATGTCTTGACCACATGCAGGTGAACCGAGACATATCTAGACTATTGCCCTCTTCAACCTTTAGTGATTTACAACACTCTTATACAGGTTTTCCTACACAGTTATATTATGTAGCACAGTGTGGGTGACAGTGATCAGTAATACCTTAATATTCAGAGCAACTGCAACACTCACAATTCCATACAATATCAGAGTAAACAGTACCAGTACAGGGTATCAAGCTTTTTATTTCTTGGCACAGAGTTTGTATCTGACATACCTGTGGGAGCAATGTTTGTTAGCACTCCCTGAATGTTGTCACATAAAGTACCAGATTACACATTAGTATTATGCACATACATCTCACTCTGTTACTGTACACACTCTGTTCACAGCTTGACAACATGAGGGTGTAGATAGGACATACTTGTCTTATTACTCTCATAACAGTTTCGAGAGTTGCTAGAGAGACAGGTTTGTTATCATAGATGTGTGACAATCAGTTGTATTACCTGTTTGCTGCCTAAACATCTGGGATCATCCCACTGACTTCCCAGGGGGACAGGGTGACAGGCAGCAGATATGGGCCCATATACTGGACATTCTGGTGTTATCTGTACAGTTGTGGGGTATGAGTCTGTATGTAGCCTACTTCCACTCCCAGGTTTCAGACCATGGCTGTGTCTGCTAAAACTAAAACACTGTCTATCACAGTTGTGTGTGCTATATAGATATTCCTGTATATCTCTTATCTGCTTCCTGTCTTATAATTCTCCTGTGGTTTTACATTCTGACCTTGTATTACAACACTCTTATACAGCATTTCCTAGACAGTTATATTTTGTAGGACAGTGTGGGCGACAGTGATGAGTAATACCTTATTATTCAGAGCAACTGCGTCAGTCACACTGCCATACAATACTAAAATAAACAGTACCGGTAAAGGGCATCATTCTTTTATTTCTGGGCACAATGTTTGTATCTGACAGACCTGTGGGAGCAAATTTTGTTAGCATTGCCTGAATGTTGCCACACACAGTACTAGATTCCACATTACTATTATGCACATACATTTCATTCTGTTACTGTACGCACTCTGGTCACAGATTGACAACATGGGGTTGTAAATGAAACATACATGGCTTATTACTCTCATAAGATTTTTGGGAGTTGATAGTGTGCCAGCTTTGTTCTCATAGATGTGTGTCAATCAGTTGTATTTCCTGTTTGCTGCCTATACATCTGGGTTCATCCCACTGATTTCCCAGGGGGGACAGGGTGACAGGCAGCAGATATGTGCTACTTTATTGGACCTTCTGGACATATCTGTACAGTTGTGGGGTATGATTCTATATGCAGACTACTACCACTGCCAGGATTCTAGCCATGGCTGTGCTGTGCGTGTGTGTGCTAAAAATACAACAGTTCATGTCTCGGTTACGTGAGCTATTTGGATTTTGTCGTCAGCCTTTTCACTGTTTTCTGTCTATGTGTCTCTCAGTTGTACTAAATGACCTCTGGGGATTACACCAGTCATATACAGACATGCCCACACATTTTATTTATGTTGCACAGTGTGGGCAACAGTGCTTAATACAACAGTACTATTAAGTGATTGCAAATCAACATTACCATATGAAATCAGAGTATACACATGCAATCCAGCAGTTAGACCTTTACAGTCAGGCTATTATGCTTTTATTTACAAACAAACTATATGAGACTCTTCCTGCCTATTCCCCAGTGTATGCTGTACTTGCCTTAAACAATACAGATTTTATACTGGCAATTACTTTACTAATGCATTTAGATTTATTTCCTATGACAGTACATGCAGGAGTATTATTGACCTGCCTCACATCGTAACCTCTACAGGAGACAGAAATGGGCTTCCTGGTTCGCGGCCCGCTCACTTGCCACTGTGAAGGACATCAGAGGAATATTTAGCCATACCTATCCATAATATACATGAGCTGGCAATTATTACACACGTAGTAGAGTGATACTTACACACAGCTGCGACAGCCCCTGCCATCCCAGCCTCTTGGATCCACTGCTCCAAGAGGTCCCCCCTTATGCTGTTTCAGGTCTGCATAGTGATGCCTGACCTGCCCAACAGTCCGAGGTATGCACTGGTGAGGTCATGGGCGAGATGGTCCCAGGCTTCTGTCTTATATTGGGAACCCTGGTACTGGCCCTGTAGCAGTCTCTGCTCATGGTCTTTGACAAGGAGTCCTGACCATGACTCTGGACTCCTGGATGCCCCAGACCATTGCCAAGAAGTGCACACCCTCTACCCTTTCTGCCATGGTGCCAGCAAGGAGAAGCTACTACCAGTTATGAGATGTATTCCCGCATGTTAAGTTTAAGTAGGGCTGAATTCCCACACTTTGCCGTGATTGGCCAGTTTTGAAAAGTCTAAGCTATGGGTAAATCTGCTTACCTAAGGTCGGTATTGTTTAAAGGGGTATACCACTGGGCACATTGAGTTAGCTGGCCTAAGCATTACTTTCACATCCTAAGCTGGCCTGTGCAATGCTTAGCATTGCTTAAATTTGACTTTGCATTATATTTGCTTTTTGGCATTGATTTATTATTCATTACATCTTATATGTATGTCTGGTATCCATGATTCATATGTACATACACTGTATGGGGTCCTTGTATTTAGAAGGGGACTTCAACACTCTATTACATTGACAACTCACATCTGGGCACACTTCAGTACTTCAGTTCACATATTTCTGTTATGTAGTCGGTTATAGAACATTTGACTGTATACTGATTCCTTTCACATGTTCAGTTTGATTTTACTATAGTGAGGATTTGTTTGATGATACCTCATTCTTATGTATTGCTCTGATGGCTTGGTGGTTAACTACTGTGACTATCGGATCCTGGGTTCAAGACCTGCAAGACTGTTTATTTTGTTGATGGGCAGAACAAGGGCCATTGGATACAGAGTGATTAAGCCACTTTTAAGCAGTTGTAAGCGGGTTTGTGCAGGTTTGTGCAGAGGTAAGCAATGCTAACCTCTGGTTAAATATGCTTACAGAGAGTTAGCTTCAATATTCCTTAACCTGTGTATGCATTGCGTACCCCTGTGCAACTGGGCTTAAACCCGCTTACTAGTGCTTACATATGCTTACTACTGCTTAATAGTGCTTACAATTGCTTACTAGTGCTTACTCTCACTTACAACTGCACTGATTTAGACAGTAATGTCTAATGGTTCTTGGGAAGGTGGGGGATTTGGAAGCTGTATGGAGTTATCATTCATTACACATTTTACCTTCCATTTGTATCCATGATTCCTGTGTACATATACTGTATCGGGCATGTGATTATCTGTGGACTTTGCAACATTATGACACTGACAACTCACATCTGCATTTAATGCAATACTCCAGTTCACAAATATATGTTATTTAGTAGGTTATGCAACTAAATATATTGGTCATAACATGATTTGACATGGAAAATGAAATGTGCTGCAGTGGGACTCGAACCAGGAATGCCTGCTCATAAGGCGAATGCTCTGCCCACTACACTATTGCTATACTGCTTAATTTGCATATATTTTCCTTGTTATCCTCTTCAGCCATTTAAGCTGCATTACCGTAGTTAAACGATGGGCAAACCTACTCACCTACGGTTAGCTTTAATTGGATTCATAAAAAAATAAATGGTATGTTTATTTTCTTTGTATTTACTATTCCTGTTGTACATGTGGGGGGATGTTGCTGGGGGTATGCTGACACCTATGAGCAGTCTAGCTCATTCTTTTGGCCTTTTGCGCTGTTCTTCTTTGTGGGGGTGTGTATATTCTGAAAGCTCTGCTCTCAGACATGCTCCCTGCATCCTTACATGTTCCGTATAGGATTTAGAGCTCAGGCAGCACACCTTCATTAATATGCATGGTGCGCTGCCTTCCTGCTCCTAAATGGCTTCTTCCATGCAGGACTAAGCTTGTCCTGCACAGAAGATTAGTAAATCCGGGGGATTGTTTTTAACATTTTTTTATTTTCAGTTATTTTTTATAAGTGTACTTTTTATATGTAATTTAGGGGTTAAAAATGTTTTTGCAACTTTAATTGAGTGATTGCCAATTAAGTTAATTGACTGAGTTAATGAGCAAAGGTATTTCAGCAGTCACAATGGTGAAGCACTAGGTTTGATAAAGTCCAGGATTTACATGGACGAAAGTGCTTACCACTTTGACTACTGTATTTGGGAGATTGGATTATCATGTATTTACTGGTTTTTACATCTTATTTTATTGGTCTTCTTGATGGAATAAACATTTTTGTATTTTATCTCCAGCACTGGAAGTCTTAATTAAACACATTGGTGAGGCAGTGTGGACTAAGGCGGAACTGGTGTTTATTAAATTTAATCTGTTTTATAACAAAAAAAAAAAAACATCTTTATATTTGCTGTTTTCACTATTGCTCTTGTACATGTCGGGAGATGTTGCTGGGGATATGCGTACAACTATTAGTAGTTTCGCTCATTCTTTTCCGACTTGTCTGCTGTTCTTCATTGCAGGGGCGTGTATATTCTGAGAGCTCTGCTCTTAGACACGCCCCCTGCACTCGTACACGCTCCGTGTAAGCCTAGGGGCTCAGGCAGCGTGCCTTCATTAATATGCATGGTGCGCTGCCATCCTGCTCCTAAACGGCTGCTTTCATGCAGAACTAAGCTAGTCCTGCATGGAAGGATAGTGAATCCGGGGACAAGTGTATCTTACATCTCAGAACAACACTTTTCATCTAATCAGATACAAACAACATATATTAAGCAACCCTCTATGGTAGAACAAAGTAACAGAGGCAGAGCTGAAATGAACTTAAATGTTTCTGTTTGCAAAAATGGTGTTTATAGTCATAGATACTTCCTGAAATACATTTTACAATTTTGAAAAGCCTCACACATATATTTCTAAACATACCCAAATTCTCTAGGAATAGTTATGGGAAAGTGATTGTTTTAGAGCAATCACATGCACACACATGCACATCACCTATCATAGGCATGCAACTAAACACAGACACACATGAGCTCCCACCTACACATAAGAATACAAATACACACACACACACACACACACACACACACACACACACACACACACCGACAATACACAGGCATACAAACACACACAAACACAAATGAACATGCACACTTACTACCTATACACAGGCATACACACATCACCAACACACAGGCATACAAACACACGCACACACACACACACACACACACACACACACACACACACACACACACACACACACATGCGCGCGCAGGCATGCACCCATGCACACACACACACACACACACACACACGCACACACGCACACGCACACACACGCACACACACACACACACACACACACACACACACAGCAGGCATGCACCCATGCACACAGACACACACGCACACACGCACACGCACATGCACACACACGCACATGCACACACACACACACACACACACACACACACACACACACACACACACACACACACACACACACACACACACACAGCTCATGCACACATAAACACTCACATAAAAATGCTTAGCAAATACTGTTACCTTTCACTGTGCTACTACCTGGCATCTTAAACTGTTTAAACTATTAAACATTAATGAATATGACTACTTAAAGGCATACGTAGTTAGTCTACTCTGAAAAGTTTCACAAGGTAATATTATGCCCCATGATTTCAAAGCAAAAAGTTATATTCATAAGGCAAAATGTTTAATTCAAAAAGTTTAACCTATGTACTTTTGATAACCTATCAGTAAATGCATTTGTGTATTCCTCTGAAGTATAACAAACACATACACATCATTACACAAACATTTTCAATAAGACTTGAACAAAATGAGATAACAAGAATGTGATAGCTGAAATTGAATGAATATGAAGATAGTTAAGAATTAGACTCCCAGAGGAATAGTTTGTGTCACAAGCCATGAACAGTGCTGTTTAATGTACAATCATGGCCCATCTACTTCCCTTTCCATTACTTGGGCCTTCTAACCAGTTTTTCATGCACACATCACAGCTCCATGCTGAGTTTTCTATTTATTAAATACATTTCTCACTCGAACATTTTTCCACCTGAGCTGGCAGTTGTGGCGTTTATGACTATGTACATGCACGGCTGCCAACATTATGGAACTTCATGGGTTTTCATTTGTCTCATGCTCCACTTCTTTAGCTAAGAAGGCCCTGCATTGTGCAAACTGAGAGGTATTTTCAAGTTATCATTACTATTCTAGTCCATTGACTTGTCATCAATTTGATTAAAACATTGATTTACTAAAAGAATGTTTTCTCTTTACTGTATAAAAAAGTAAAGCACTCAGAAAAAGGAATCCCTGCTGGGTTAAAGGGTAAATTACTGCATATGAGTAAGCAAACATTTTTCTGGTCAGTAGTACAATCTATTATGCACGTCTAGTTTAGAGCATCGATCAAGACATGTTTGACTTTCATAGTTTTTTTTCTTTGAGTTTTGCAAATTGTAAATATATAAATCTCAGTGTTGCTGAAATCTCTTTATAATTAAGGTACTAATAATATTAGCAGCAATAATGATATGTCCTTTTATATTTTCTCTATTCCTGTAGAATCTTAAAACTACAGGATGTTCATTTTTAAGCATGAACTCAAGTATTTGTAAAATGTCCCATTATATGAAACAACAGAACAAACTATTTTTGCAATAAAAGGACATTTAAATATGGCAATATGCAGTTGACTTAAACGTAGCATTTTAAAACCATATCATGAAACGCTTAGAGCAAACACAGCAAAAAGTTAAATTAATCTTAATAAAAGCCTGATGAGTATTTTAGGACCTCCAGGAGAAACATGCAATATTTTTGTAAATAAAGCAGTAACCAGCCTTCTTCTTAGAAGGAAGATGACAGCAATAACACTTTACAGGAAAGCATCTAAAAAAAATTATATGTGTATCTAATTTGCAGAAAAGTGACAGACATGTAAGAAAGATGTGTAACACTGATATAATTACATGATTGTGTTTTACACTGTAACTAGAATTAATTGTTTTTTATGAAAATAGTTGTAAATAATAATAGTACTCGTACTAAAGCATTTATGGCTGAATATTACTAATGAAACAAGTCTCAGTCTGAAACTAGTTCTATTCTTGTGGTAACGTAGGTGAAAAGGTAAATGTTATTCAACTGAAATGAATCTTAATGAGTCATACAAGTTTTAGTTGAGACCCTTTTAATCTAGTGGTTAAATAATGATACAGGGTGTTGAATAATGCATAAAACCAAGTAATCAGCAAAATGCTGTCTGACCCTATCAAATGCAGGTCACTGCCGTCTTAGCAGCCATCTGAAATTCACTCCACTGGAGATGCTGAAGGCTTTACAAGCATGGGAAACCCAGAATTGAAACAGAATTATACCAGCATTGTGTAAATAATCAGGCAGTGACCTGTAGGGTTAAAACGTATAATTGGAGTGATACTTCAAAGCAATCGCTACCTTTTTTGGTCTGTTTTCTGAAAGAACGATAAGAGGAGGAGTCATTAGGGTTTGATTGACCAGTAATACTACAGCAAAAGGGGTGTTTATAACAGCTGCTGGTGTATTTAGGCTCTGACAAGAAGGCTAAATCACAGCATTAAGGAACATCAAAGGCTTACATTATTACTGAAAAGAGAACTCCAACTGAATCACTCTGACAAAAAAAGAAAAGAAATTAATAATAGAGAGTTACTCATGTTGCTATTCAAAGAGCACTTTATTTCCTGGACACTGCATGACCCATGAATATAAATTTGAGCCATGGAAAATAAAAGGTATTTTGCCTCATTGCAATATAAGAAACTGCAAGCCACAATTACTGATATGTAGTTTCTAAATGAACATTTATGTAACTTAACATCAGTATTCGTTCTACAAACTGTCTGTATAATATTGACTTAGTGTTTTGGGGATACGTTTGACTACAGATTAATCACAATGAGACAGGTCCAGGTGGACATATTACCACCTTTCTGTTACTGTTTCTCCATGTAGTACAGCACAGTAGCACCTGGTACTGTGGATAATTTCTGTGGCACTCATTAGCCACTCTTCAGTGACTAAATTCATAACAATCACTGGTAAAATGAAATCTTTGTATTTTACTGGACAACATAAATCACAGATTCACATTAGGTCAACATCAATACAGATATATGGGTTACAATAAAATGAGAGTGCCCATACTGAAAATATCCAATTTTTCAGCTATGTAAAACACTGTCATTATTTTATCAGTGACTGAAACAGATACAACATTTAAGGACACATTATTATGCCAATGCTGCAGTATAGGGCAATAGTTGGTTTAATAGTGTACGAATAATTCACATTTTACACAACTGGTTTGAATACCCCTCCTTTAATTGTTTCTGTGATAACAAACAAATTACTTGCTAAAATGAGACTCGCCCCTTAAGCATGGAATGAGAACTTCTCATAGCATCTCCCAAAAACCCGACCCTTTCAAATAAATAAATAAATAAACAAATAAATAAATAAAAACAAAAAACATGTTCTTAATTGTTTCAAAATACAGCACTATTCAGAAGCAACACATAAGGACTACCTTAACATCGGAACATTTCTTTAACTATTTTTGAAAATAAATTTGACATTAAAAAGCAGGATATAGTAGAATATGGCACATGCAATCTCAGCTACTTCATTGAAAACTCAATCAGTCAAACTTGTATCCTGAATACTCATCCAACAAAAGGCTGTAATGTGGGTAAACACACCTTCCATAACAACCTTTGGGGACTCCAAACCTTGTAGGTTACCTAAAATTTATTTTATTCAATCTTGTTCACCCTGCAAAGTTCAACTAATGCAGCTTCAATGGGGTTAGTAATAGTGGAACAAAGGAGTACAGTATACAGCCACTAACAATACATACACTGGGAAATGGCAGTCAAGCAACTTGATGGTCAGTGGAGAAGAAACTCAACAGAACACAACCCAGAAGCCTTTGAAACTATGAACAATTCAGTGAAACAGAGCAATAAATGCATTTCATCAGGCTTTCTTACAATGTAAATAATATGTCTGCACAGCAGCAAAAAGATGGACTAAATTTAGTGCACTAAATATTTCAATTTAAAGTGTAGATCACAGCATGGAGCACATTATAGGATGTTAATGCATGTTTTAGCAATTTGATAAAAAGTAAAACCAACAGACAGGTGCTCTTAAAATCTTTGGCAATCCAAACTTGTGAAAATAAAATAATCTTTTCTATTAGGAATAAAAAATGTGTGCGTTGCTTCCTGTTCATGTGCACACTTCATTCAGACTCATGTACTCCTTTCATCAAATAACATTTAAACTTACTGTTTGTGTTTTATAGCACAGTAACTCTGTAGACTGTGGCTTGTAATCGGTTACTCTCCAGTATAAATGACAAAAGTAACAGTAGAAATGTAGCTGAAGGTATGAAAATGATTCTCTCCACAAACAGTAATTGCATTAGGTACAGATAACCAAAATTCTGATTTTCAGTGCTCCTTTACTTTCCACATCATTTCATTGAGAGTTAATTAACCAAAATCATGTTTTTCAGTTTTCTTTATTTCTTTCACCTCATTCTTCTAGAGACCATAATTGCTACTGTACTACCTTTACAGATATCAGAGAATAGGAAAAAATCTATAAAAAAGGCAATGCAAAGGAGATGTACTGATATGACATGAATTTTTTTTGCTATAGTAACTGTACTGACATTTCAGTATCATACAGAAGAAAATAAGTCAGCCGAGGCAATATGGTACGTGAAAACTCAGAGTCTAGACTTATATGTATCAGAAATCTGACAGCTGAACATCTCTTACTTCTAAACCTTCTACCTTTTACAACTTGCAAAGGAAAAAAAAACTTTTCATATACTATAGCGCAACATTACAGATTTCTATTCTACTATTATGTTTTGCTTCATTTAATACTATTATTATTATTATTATTACAACCATGCAATGTTTGCATTTGGCAGTTTCTAAGAAATGACAGTAGAATGAAAACAATCTTAAAATGGAATGGCATTCAGTCATCTAGGCACTCCTTTTTCAGTAAATAGAGCTGCAATAGCTATTGAGTATATTACAGTGCTACAGTCTAAGAACAGATATTTTGCAGTTGTTTCTTGATAAAGCCCAGACACACATCCCTTTACTGCGCATTGATAAATATAACATTCAGTGTTCATTTTGGGACTTTAAACAGACTCCCCTCCTGTGTATTTATACTTTTAGTGGTTGTACAACAGTGATGATAAAATAACAGCAGTTCTAAAAGTAGTAATAGTTACAATAGCAGCACTAACAACACAGACAAAAGTACTTGCAGTAGTAGTGTTAAAAGTGGTAGCAACAAATGGTAGTATTAACTGCAACTACAGTTGTAGCAGTAGTTGAAGTAGTGCAGTAACACTAGTAATAATAACAGCAGAAGTGTTAACAGCAAAAATACATGTAGTTGTTGTAGAGATAGTACCAGTACTTTATATGTACCAGTCATTTGAGCAATGTTTCCTGTCAGACTAGTAGTATGATTTATTCATGCTCTGAAAGAAGGAAAAGTGAAACATAAAAAGGAATAACACTCTTTCTAGCTGATATAATTTTGCCAAGGAAGTTATAAATGTAAATTTTCAAACTGCTGAGTGTCACCTTCACATTTTTTTGATAAAAACGAAATATATCAGCTCAATACTTTTGAAGTCTAATGTACATTTCTAAGACTGAAGTAAATAGAATATCCAGTTTTAAAAAAATTGTAGATTAACCCCTATTATGTATTGCAAAGGGCCTCCCTTCTTCATTAATTTTACTGAAGTCTCCAGATGGGAAACAAAATATTAATTTTGTTCAGCCTTAGGCACTGTAGACTGTTAAGGTATTCACTAAATCACTATCCTTAAACACATTAATATTCGATTTCTGCTATAAAAATTTAAGACCCACGGGTATAAAGTTCAGTTTGTCATAAGTGTAATTAATTGTTTATGGGGATGATTAATTTGTCAAAATGGCATAACATGTTGGGCAGACAAGACTTCTGGGCAGACAAGCCTACCTTATAGTCATGGTAATACTCATGGAATTATGCAAATTAATTGACTCTTTCAATGTTGCATAAAATGCTAGAACTAGTATGGTGCATGGTACATTAAGCTGTTCATCCAATAAAAAACAGCATTATAAAGGCTGCAAAAATCCTTGCAACTGAAGCTTTGTGTAAGATGAGTCCTTGATGCACAATTGTCTCTTCTGATGGATGTAACACAGTTTCCTTGCACAATGTTTTTTTCATTTTACTGTTTTTACAGTCAGTTTTAAAATAGATCCGAATTCAAATGCAAAGCACAAGCAACAGTAAAGCAA
>NC_056734.1:246838415-246925915 GCF_019279795.1 Protopterus annectens
CAGACACACAATGAAGGTAAATACACCGCTGCTTTCCAGACCACCAGCAGGAAACTACCAGTGGAAAAGATCTGCAAGGTCTACACTTTAAACATGAATCACGGGGTCCCTTGTGGGACACCAAAAATTCGCCTTGTAGGCAAACCTGTGATGATTGACGTGACCAGGATGTAGCTGTACACAGAACAGTAGGTTGTGCAAGTCTGATAACACATGGGTTGACAAAACGTATGACATATGTCCCGACACGGGGAGAGTGGGCAGTGTGTAGGGGTGTGTTCGTATCCCAGCTGTGCTCACAGTAAGGATGAGTGCTGTAGAGGGGTGTCAGGTAGGGGAATCATGGGTATGCAATCATGGGCCTAAGTGTGCAGGTGTTGGTTGGCAGAGATGTATTAGGCCCGCCCCATTGAAGTAATTAATATTCCTATGTAGGTATAGCAGATGTCCATACCTCCCAAACCTTAAGAGCACATCTACTGAATAGTCCATAAACCATTGGGGGAACACATAGGGACTATATCAGTGAACTGTACCCGATTATCATGGACGTCCGTGATTTCGAATCAGAATCTAACACAGTCCCAACTAAACCCTTCTAGAACTAGTGATATTAGGTGGACAGGTGGCAGAATACATGTAATGAATAATAACAACATGTATGAGTCAAAACAGCATGTACCTCGACAAATGTGTATGAATACATATGCTCTGGGACTGTCAATGTGTCAGGTTAATAGTACCAATTATCTAAATGTGTCCCAGAGGTCATTATGCAGTGTCCCTGATTCAGTGTTCATTCTCCCCCATTCGTATGTCAGGTCTGCTAGTGACGGAAAGCGCATATTCCGCCAACTACCTTAGGTAGATGACAGCATAATAGGTTAGGGTTTCCACCTGTTCACCTTTGCGAGGGACACTCCCCTTTGGGCAGTTGTGTCCTGCAAAATAAATGTTATTATGGCACATGGCCTGTGATTTAGGGCAAACAATCCATATATTGTCTGTACTGGTTGCATAAAGTGATTATGTTGTATCTGAAACACCTAGATGTTATAGGAAACAGTATTAGCAACTATAATGCTACAAGAATAACCTTTTATTTAGGCAAAACGGTGAAGTAGTCTATTTTCTACTGGCTGTGGGTATGTGTTGCCCTGCCAAATTTGACATCTCTACAGATAGATCCTATAGGGCTGCCACCTTTCAAAATGGCCAAAGAGGGACCTGCTCCATAGAAATGTCAGACATACCAGGTCAGAACATACCTACAGCCATGCATAGTACAGAACTATATGTATAAGCACAAATAAAAGCTGAGTCTAGTAGCAGTCCACTTGCTTTTGCTACTTCACATAACATATAGAAGTGTCATATATACATTAACTGTTACATGCAACTATTAGAGAAACATAGAATATAATATTGTCCTGTAATCAGGACATTTGCTATGTCTAGATTATTTTTACATGACACATCCACCTAAGGAGGGACTGTCCCATGCAAATTGGGACAGGTGTTTATCCTAAAGTCCCACCTCAGCCAATTTAAAAAGTGGCAAACATACAATAGGTATGGGGTAGCATGACCTGGCAGACAGATGTGGGTCCCAAAACACATTTACTTGTCTGCATTGCAGAGTATCGGTTCCCATGTATCAGCCAGATGGGAGCAGATTGTATGAGGAACATGCATAGAATATGATTAACTCACTGGACAGGCCGCCGATTCTGTAAAGTCGAACGCCATGCCGTCGCCTAATGGTCAGCCATACCCGATACTGTAGTCATGTAGTCCGATGTAATAGGCATCACAAGGGATCGCGCCTACCCAGCGTGAGTGACACATGCAAGCACCAATGTCAGTGCATGTGCAAGTGAGGGAGCGAGCAGGTGTAAGTGTGTTTGGCTACCAGTATGCGAGTATTGCACTGGTAAAGAAATGTGGAGGCTAACCAAGTGTAAGAAGCTGTAACCAGAGTTCAGCACTGCTTAACACCGTGCAAACCCATGCACAACGGCTCCCAACTGCTTCAATGTGCCTTACTCCCTCCGTATCCATTGGGCTTGCTCTGTCTGCAAACAAATAACTGCCCTTTGCAAGTGTTGGTAGCAACACCCTGCGCACACAGCTAATGTGAATTACCAATACACCATGGCAAATATACAGACAATAGACAGTACCACACACATACCATAGAGCACAGTCATCCAACAGTATAGCAATGTACCGGCAGATATGTCCGGATCACTGGTGTTTACAGACCTGGCCGTCTTGTGTTTACATGTGTGAGCATGCCCAGTATGACCATTCCGCATGTTGTCGACTGACATTGCCATCATACCTTCGTGTGTTTGAGCATGCTCAGTATGGCCAACTGTATCGCATGTGTTACATGTCCAGGTAGTCTGTACTGTTGTGCCGACCTCTGCGTTTTACACTGACAGGTGGCATGCTGTGGTCTGCAGGGTTTCCATCGGTCATGTGGCATTGACTGTTGCTACATTTCTGCACAGCGTGGGGGGACATCCGACTGTATCCACATTCCTACACAGCACCGGGGGGGGGGGTGCACCTGACTGTTGCTATATGTGTATGTTGGAAGGGGGGCATACCTGACACTTGTACACTTTTGCTACTACTTTACTGGTATGTCAGGTACTCCATTTCAGTTTATAGACCTACCTATTGTGCTGGCTAGAGGCATACCAGTGTACTCCAGATCTTAGCTTTAATTACCAACATATTAGTTTCAGACATCCCAGCCTTCACAACCTACATCCAACTGCCTGGCCTGCTGTAGTCTGTCTTTGTAGGTCCGTGGGGGGGGGGGTCATCCATAGGGCATATTTAGAGGCCATAGTCCAGCATTTGTCTGTGTTGGTCTACACCTCTCCAGCTGGTTGAGACTTGTGTGGGCTGTATGGACACACATGATGCTCAGCCCATTACCCGCAGTGGGTTATGACACCCTGTGTACTAGTGGCTACTATGGTGACCCCCATATGTGCTACAGATGTCATGGTGCCACTATGGATGTCTACTGTCTGCTGCCTTAATATTCGGCCACCATATTCCCTTGCATGCTCACATCCATACCATAGCTACAGGTACCAACATATTCTAATACAACTGCCAATTGGTAGGTTGATTGACTTATCTTGAGGGTGTGCCAGACCTGAGGATGGTGCTGGAGGGCTCCCTATGTTGGATGCACATAGTGCACTTCCTATACATGGCTGAGCACAGGTAGTGCCATGTTTGGCATCCCTTTTACTGTCTGTGTGAGTCACAGAGGGTGACATTCCCTGGGTCCCTACTGTGTCAGTGCATATGCTATGCATTGCCTCTTTGCCAAGGCCAGGTCATACTGGGCACACCTCCTTCCGCCTACTGGATCCGGCTCAGGTTGTTCCTCCTCTGAGTCACTCTGTGCCTGTACAGGCCTTGGCATTGGTGGGGGGCTGTGTGGCCCTGTCCCATGCCGTTCCTGCTGCAGCTGTTTCCGCAGGATCATATTGTGTAGCATAGCACATACCATAACAATTTTGGTGCATGTAGCTGGTGAATAATGCAAGGCTCCACCGGATGTGTCTATATAGGAAAACAACAAAACACACTCCTCAACACATCCAGTAGTTAGCCACTCACAGACAGCAACACATAGGATATTATTGCCAAACACACACACCTGTCATGCCTTGGAATAGAACACTTACCTGTTTATTCTATCACACTACAGCATTACACAGTTACAGAACGTGTTACTTAGATTACTGAGACACAGCACTCCCAGAGGTGAACTTCTAGGTGGGTGACATCCTCAGCATTGGCAAAGTCAGGGATAGGGATTGTATGGAGTGTGAGCAGTCTAAAAGCATTATTCGGTCCCCACGCAGACAGACAGACACACACACACACATTGTATGGAGTGTGAGCAGTCTAAAAGCATTACTCTGTCCCCAGGCAGACGAAGACACACACACACACACACACACACACACACACACACACACACACACACACACACACACACACACACAGTTGGCATGGCAGGGATTAGAACACTAACTTAACTACCTTATCACACTACAGCATTACACAGTCATAGAACGCGTTACCGAGATTACTGGGACATTGCACTCCCAGAGGTGTACTTCTAGGTGGGTGACATCATCAGCATTGGCAAAGATGGCGATAAGGATTGTATGGAGTGTGAGCAGTCTAAAAGCATTATTCTGTCCCCATGCAGACGGAGACACACACACACACACAGTTGGCATGGCTGGGATTAGAACATCAACCTAAATACCTTATCACACTACAGTATTGCGCAGTTACAGAAGGCACTACTGAGATTACTGGGACGCAGCACTTCCAGAGGTGTACTTCTAGGTGGGTGACATCATCAGCATTGCCAAAGACAGAGATAGGGATTGTATGGAGTGTGAGCAGTCTAAAAGCATTACTCTGTCCCCAGGCAGACGAAGACACACACACACACACACACACACACACACACACACACACACACACACACACACACACAGTTGGCATAGCTGGGATTAGAACACTGACCTAACTACCTTTTCACACTACACAGTTACAGAACATGCTATCGAGATTACTGAGACACAGCACTCCCAGAGGTGTATTTGTAGATGGGTGACATCATCGCCCTTGCTAACGGTGGGTATAAGAAATGTATGGAGTGTGAGCAGTATAAAGGTATTACTCAGTCCTCAACCAAATGGGGAGAAACACACACAAGGCAAGTGTGGGAATAGAACACCGATCTAACTACTTTATTATACTACAGCATTACGCAGTTACAGAATGCACTACCGAGATTACTAGGGCACAGCCCTCCCAGAGGTGTATTTGTAGATGAGTGACATCATTGGCCTTGCTAACAGTGGGTATAAGAAATGTATAGTGTGGCCAGTCTAAAAGCAATTTAGAGTCCACAGGCAAATGGGGACAGACATATACACACACGCCAGTGTCGGGTAAGGAACACCTGCCTATTTACAGATTACTATTACAATACTACATATATACGAATCGCGCTACACAGACTACTCATGTCAAGGCTGTCATTATGACCGTCTGGGAAAGCGGACATCAACAGGGATGCTGGCAGTTAAGATGTACATACCTGTGAACCTGTGTGTTTAAAGTATGAATCCATCCTGACCTGCAGTATGCCCATCTGTGGAATGGATGTCTACTACCATTATACAGGGTTACAATGGCCATGACCATACACAGAGGCACATAACAAACACAAGGTGTCACTGGGCATGCTCACACACTTAGTAGCACAGGGCTGTTCGGAATGCACTATGTGTCCATCTACACAAGGATATACTGGGCATGCTCATACACTTAGTAGCACAGGGGACATACTCACACTTAGTAGCACAGGGCTGGTCAGAATGCACTACTATGTGTCCATCTACACAAGGATATACTGGGCATGCTCATACTCCTAGTGGCACAGGGCTGACTGGGATGCACCCTGATGCTAAACGCGGAGGGCCATAGTGGCCATGCTATTACAGGTAGACGTAAATAACACATTGTAATGGGCTCTGGTGTTGGTAGTTGTCATTGTTAGTGGGAACGCTGCTCTACATATATTTGACTCTGGTGTTTCACAAATCAGCTGTCATTCTGGGATGACATGGCTGACAGTAGGCAGGCCTTTGACACATATCACATGCATCCATGATACAAGGGAGTGTGGATATTACCCAAGTTGCATCCACCCACACAGTGCCATTCCAAGGCAAATGTCCTAAACACAGGTTAACTCCCATACACCTACAGGACAACTGCATTGTTTTCTTATGCTAACCAGTGGTAGATGTGTAGCATCCATATTCACAGCTGGCCACTTTACATCCAACAATGGGGAGTACTGACATCTGTGCAGTGAGGAACACCTGGCTGATGTCTCTGTAGTGCACAATAGCACTACCACCATATACCTCAGAACCTGGCACTACCACCATATACCTCAGAACCAGACACGTGGGCCATAACACAGGTACGGACCACTCCAGGTGGTGTACCCACATACATAAAGGCCACTCACATGTACTGACCAGTCTCCCCATGAAAGGCATCACAGATGAGCCATGTGCAGGACACAGTGTTACATGCTGCATTTTAGGATGTAAACTGCAGACACCACCACGCCCTCGGACTACCACCACGCAACCATACATGTTGTATGACAGACGAGTATGCCACCATGTGACCCTTGACCTGTGTACTGTACTAAGCTCTACATCAACTGTAGACAGTACACATGTACTGACAGAGTTGCATCATGTATTATGCAATGCAATGATACCACTGTCTGTGACCAGGTCAGCTGTACACATACCAAGGGACCTCAGTGCTGTCCACCATTAACAGATGTCTGTTGCTGTACACCAGTACACACCCTCATGTATGGATATGACATACATGTACCTGCCCTGGGTATGTACATGCCACACACACAACATACCTGTAAATAGCATAGCTGTTGTAGTCCTTTGTGCAAACAGGTGGCTACAGCCATTACACACATGCACATTGAATGTAGGTCCATGGCTGCTGAATGCTAACAGTACATAAGGTGTGATATCTGTGTTGACAGAGGTAACATCCCCTCTGTACTGGTCACCCATCATATCATACAATAGTCCATGTGGCATGTATGTTATTACACATGTCCGCCAATTGCAATGCCTACAAACATGATCAAATGTCAGGATTGTAGGACCTACACACCTGTACACATATTGTTGTGCATTCAGATAACATGTGTGTGCAGTTGCTGATGTATGCAGGTGGTGTGTATCCTAGTACATCATTCAGCTGCAATGCAGCCTCAACATTGCCAACTGTATATGGTGATATGCTGAATGTACAGAAAGATGTACCACAGGTATGGACAGATGTGTTGAAATAACTAAGTGGCTGGGCATCTTTGCAGATGGATGTTTGCTGTGGACAGCTCACAAGTGTGTCACAAGTGGTCCTACAATACCCTGTGTAACCGGTAAGCAATGGTTTCATTAATTGAAGGACATAACACACAACTTAGACAGCGGTCAGGGTGATAGCGAAGGTAAATCACTTGACACCTGTTAATATATATGACGTCCCTAGTGCATATATCAGCACTGTTGGCACAGGAAGCATCAGTACAGTTTGTAATGCATGCAATACTGCTGTATGTCTGACATACATAACATGAGCTAGGCAGGTCTGAGATTCACAGTACTGGCATGTGTGGTTGCGTGTGTGTCCATATTTGTCACGTATTGTGGGGAATACATCTCAATTGTTACTCACTCTCTTGTACACTAGTGTACACATCTGTACAGACTGCAATGTATAAAGCAGGACATAGGCAGGGGCATGTATCTCACACATGTGAGGTATCTGCATGTGCATGACATAGGTGTATTAATTACTGAATGCCACAGTGTGTGTATGTAGGGCTGACTGGTCCCTGGGGTGAGGATGTATGTTACCATACTGAACTGATAGGACCCCTCCCATCATCCAGGCGATGCATTCAACTATCCGTGTTGATGTCCCCGATCATAGGCCGTACCCACTACCTGTACATGTGAATTCTCGGTGGTGCATCATGTAGATGCACAGTACTGTAATGATGATTTGCACATAGGCAGGGGTCCTCAGCACACCAGTAGCAACTGTGTGTGAGTGTGTGTTACTGTGTCAGTGAAGCCGTGAGTGTGTGTGTGTGTGTGTGTGTGTGTGTGTGTGTGTGTGTGTGTGTGTGTGTGTGTGTGTGTGCGTGTGTGCATGTGTGTGTGTGTTACAGTGTCACTGAATACATGTGTGTCAATACCTGAGTGTGTGGGTGCAGTTGTGTGTTGGCATCCTGTCATGGGAATGTGTATTACTGATTCCCATTGAGGCATCACACTTCCCACTGCCCTCTACCCTTGTAATCAGCTAGACCACTCTTTTACCTCACCACTCCATGTAACTGTACCTGTGATGTCACCCTTTATGGATGTCACATCTGTGGCCACAGTAGCTTAATACACAGCTATCATGCTCTTGGAATGGTAGATGTGTTTGTAAAGTAGGACATTCTCACTGGTATGTGGCAGCTACATGGTGCATGCTGGTATATTCATACATACCTGTGAGTAGTCCACATTGACATATGGGACACTTAACTGCAAACACTGACATCCACCGGCACGTGCAATTAGACCTGAAGAAGGACAGCAGAACAACATGACCAACATGCATTTACTGTTGTTACACAAGACACATACTGTTAACAGTATTGTACACCTGTACTACATGGTATATCTGCTGACTGTCAACAGTCCTCAACATTTGTAAACTATACATATCATCCTAGTCTGTTCACCTTGTGCATCAGACCATATCAGCATGTCCCTGCACCGATGGTGTGGATGTCAGGGATGCGGCACAGGCATCATCATATGCACAGGGTGTTAATGTTTGCCAGAGGCCTAGGCTGCACCATTGGATGACATCATGTGTGTGAGTTTGGACCTTTGATCTAATTGGGCGTGTGTGGATGTTATGCATGTGTGTGTTGCGGTGCCCTACATATGTGTCCAGTGTGTGCGTGTATGTCTGCACACAGTTCTCCCATGTGTCTGGCCTACACAGGGGTATTATTGACAGCTGCAGACAGTACAGGGGAGATTTTACAGTTCACGGTGTCCGGCCATGGACATGTGACCTGTGCTTGCTAGGAGTTGCACGGGCACTACCAGACAGAGGTGCAGATTGGGTACTGTTTGATGTCACTAGTCCAGTGGAACTGTATCCCTGTTGGGACCATCTCAGGCCACGTGCACGTGGCCTTCTGTGTATTGGTGTGGACAGCACAGCACCAGATGCACTGCTGCTGCTACCGCCACTATGGGAGTGGGCATGTGAGGTAGCTCATACACGTAGACCTGACACAGGTGATGTAGCAGGCCTACGTCCATGTGCCTGATGCCTCACTCCTACCAGATGTTCCAACACAGACAGCTCATGCTTGCAGATTGACATGCCATGGTCAAGGACTCCAACCATGTCACCCAACCATCTATCCAAAGCATCAGCAATCTGCTGTTGAGCATTTACCATTGCCTGGATGCTGTTGTTTAAAGAACGGACATCAGCCCTCTGTAGCCTCTGATCTTCTCTGTTGCTCTGTTCAGCACATGCCTGTGCCTCCATTACAGCCTGAAACATGTGTCTGGTGACACCAGCTGCTCTGCTTTGTCATGCAGGAACATGTTGGCCAGAGGTCCTCCTATGAGCAGCACTGGCCACATGCCTGTATGGGGCACCACCAGTAGTTTGGCTGACACCATGGTGTGCAGGCACACCTTCCATAGCCCCCACACTTTCCTGTTCCAAGCTACCACGTGCCAACTGTCCTTCCTCTATTGCCACTGGTTATGGGGTATGTGCAGGTATGGGATCTGTGTGCGGGGATGAGGTGGATATAGATGGAATGGCAACCAATGGCACAGTTTCAGCCCCTGACAACTCTGCCTGTGACCAAATTGTATGTTCATCAGCACTGCAAGAGTCTGTGGGGACACTAACATCTGATGCATCGCAGGAGGGCAATGCACCTACATCACCTGTGAGGGCAGACAAGAACTGTACATTACAGTCTATACAATAGACACACACACACACATGTGATATGACAGAAGGCATGCAACATGCATGTGATACGGCAGACGGCATGCAGCACAGACAATAATAGTGGTAGTTATCATACATCCCTAGGTTGCACACAGCATGCATGTGTGATAGCAGACGGCATGCAAATTACACAATCATAGTAGTGGTTAGAATACATCCCTGTGTTACACCATGTGGACCAGCACAGGTTAACAATACACCTGCCTGATGTGTGGCATATGACCTTGATAATCACATGTAGTATGACATGTGATCTGCTGACGTGTGCAATGACATGCATACATGTTTAACACAATGGTGGCCTGTCAAATATACAGTGGGGTAATAGTGTACCAATTCAGTGTTGTCTGTCCACCCTACAGATATACTGCAAATTTAGCTGATGGCCATTGCAGGGAATCATGAGGAGTCTCTAGTGCTATACAGTGTGAGTTACAGACAGGGTTCATAGCCATGAATGTGTTCAGATACAATACATATATACTGTGGAGTGTGACCCATGTCACTGAGGTGTATACACACTAAACCATGATGTGGAAGTTGTGACACAGGTCACTGATGGGTATACAGATGACACCCCTGCACATCTGCAACCATATTGCTGCAACCTGGCAACTATGGGAAGACATGGCGAACACGTCAGTACACCATGTCCCACATGACATCTGTGTACCATACACACATACACACACACACACACACACACACACACACACACACACACACACACACACACACGGAGCTAGTATGGCATTTATGTCCATCAGCAGCAACAGGAATGTACTGTATCTGTGGCTTGATGTGGATACTGTACAGGTAACTGCTGTCATGTTGCAACACCCTCAAGATGTTCAACACATCCTATGTGGTGGATTGATGTTATGCCTGCACAAGATGTGCACAGGCCTGTAGGATGTCTAGCATTCCACATCTACATTATGACCATTATACAGAGGCCATGGCCAAACCATGTGTAGCCATTGTATGACAGGGTGTACACACAAGCAAAACACTTCAAGTGTGTGTGTGTTGCTCCATGTCTCTGGCCATCCTCCATGGCCATGTGTGTACATGTGTTGCCCAAATTATAGTGATGGGCATCTATTTCACATGTCTGTGTTGTCCCATATGACATATATGTTCCACTGACAACAGGGTTATGCAGATAAAGGGTGGTATGTGGGATATGTTTTCAGGTTAGGTAGGCAGTGTAGCAGCCAGGCCAATAGATGTCATGGACATGTCAAGATAGCACATCACATTGTGTGACATTCATAGCAGGGCTATGATCCACACCGGTGAAACCTGTGTGCTGGTCATACTCCAGCCCACTGTGTAGTACTGTTTTTATTCACCACATGTGTAGATCAGATCTGTTGTGCATTTCTAAAGTGAACAGCACTTCCACTATTATATGCACAGCTGTCAACACATCTGGCAATAAAGTTTGTGAGGATTCATGTCGGTGAGATGGTTCACATGGTTTGCAAGTGTGGCACATGGATAGTCATTGTGATGCATTGCAAGTCCGACCTGTATATTGTGACAGGACCATACATTATGTGTACATGTTGTGAATGGCCACATGGAAGATAGATTTGTGCATTATGGTTCCTGATAAATAATAACACTCTCACCTGCAACGGGTTGCTGTTGCCGTGGAATGCCAGAGGTACCTAAATTGGAGTAACACAGCAGTATGAGCATAATCCACCCCTGTATAAAGGCTACAGGGAGCAATGTGCATAACACATACACTAGAACATTAGACTATACTATGGTGTATGCACATGTGTGCATACACAGAGTAGCATACTATAGTATGCGGCATGTGTGTATACATGCCTTGCATATGATGTTACATTACATATTGTACAGTGACACATGCAGCTATATGGAATATAGTTGTTATAGGTGCAGTACTGACTTACCAGGCAACTCCAGGTTCAGTGGTTGAGAGACACCCATCTCCACAATATCAGCTAAGGCTTGTGGATGTGGCTCTGCAAGTGTCCCCAGGTTGGCCAGTAGCTCCTTGGTATGTATGATTGGGGGCTGGGTTTGTGGTCCACCACCAATTGCACCTTGTTCCCTGGCGACTGCATTCACATGCTGTTTCGTCTGTCTAATGAGGTCTGTACAGTGTCTGCGCACCTGCTGGTATGTGCGGTTGTGGCCACCCACATCATTAACCCTCCTGTGAAGTTCCATCCACAGGGCATCCTGCTGCTGTGCATCCTGTGGCACATGGCTGAACAGGATGTCATGATTATTGAGTAGGTATGGGATGAGAACCTCATCCTCCAAGTGTGTAAAAGGGGGAAGCCTTGCACGCGGCATACCTGGAAGACATAATGATGGAGACAGGTCACAGTACCTCAGAGACATACAGAGCTACAGCTGAACATACATGTGTATCACATTACTTCAGTTTAAATAGTTGTATTTGCAAACCTACATGACACTGATGTGTTTGTGTCACACACATGTGACACTCAATGTTAAGTGGATATTATCACCATATATGTGTGTGTGTGTCACCTGATTACATTGCTCATACTCCATGTGGTTGCTGTCTTGATGTGGGCATGTCTGTTTGCCTATACTGGTGTTCCTACCTATCAGCACATGGCTGGATGTGTCCACATTAATGCAGTCGACCTTGATGCAGTGTATATGTCACATATAAGGACTTACACTGCCTTAAAATACATGACCTGTGACCCTGCAGACATGCTCACATAAGGTTTTACATGTATGTGTTCTGCCATATACATCTACATGGCACTGTACAGCGATTCAACATCCTGCCATGTATCACCTGTGTTGCACATGTGATACACATGGGACACTGGCTAGCCAGATGGTATTTGCAGGGATGGATATCAACTATGGCATGTACAGTCAAAGTCAACTAGTGGGATATATGCCATGGGCCATGTATGCATTTAGGATGAAAGGTTACCTGGCAGTAGCCGACAGGCAGGTCTGTGGGGCCAGGTGGAGCAGTGCCACATTATTGATCCACAGGGTTAATGATACATATACCATGTGTTACTATGCGGTCATCACACCATGTCTGAGAGGGGAGTAATGTGCAGCTTTGACAGACAGGAATGCATAGTATGGCAGGACTATGTCAAGTGTATGGGACAAGGATCTGTCCATCATGTGGTAGTTGGATGTCCATGAAGTATGTGTTCGAGATCAGGATGAGTACGTGCAGCATGTCCGACATCACTTTCTTTCTAGCCATAAAAGCTTTCTGGTAGAACTTAAGCCCAGATACTCTGCAAATCTGCACAGACTATGCCACCTAGGCAACACTACAAACTGTCTCCCATCCCTCCAGATAGATCAATGTGCCAGTGTGCCTCATGCATGTGTATCCCCCCTTCCGGATTGGCATGCCAATCCACCATCCCAGTGCCACTTAGTGTCTGAGGTAGTATTCAAACTCAGATCACCTGGGCCATAAGCAGGACTTTACCTTCTATGCCACCAACACAGACTTAGCTTTGCAACTTATACTTAATTTTTTTAAAGACATTCTGAGCTTATTTTTATAAAGGGAGATTTGAATTTGTTCTGTAGTCTGAGAAGTTTTTCTTTTTTTCTTTAAGTGTAGTTTGCTGATACTGAGACTTTACCAGAGAGGCTTGCTGTATGGTCAGGCAGGGGCCGTGGGTGTACAACTCTTACATTTCATTAGATTGTCCAACAGCTCTAGAAGGCTGACCTTAGAGAAGTCCCTGAGTGCTGTAGGGCTGGATCAAGTCAAAAGCTGGGCATTTATAGAGCAAATGATAGCATAATGGTCCAGTTTAACCATAGGGGGGCCTTGGGCATGATACAGGCAAGTGCTAGTCCAATAAGATAAGGGAGACTTGAACCTCTAACCATTCAAGGTAGTCTTTAATAAAATGCAGGTATTTTTCTTTAGACTTCAACCATTGAGCTGCATCAAGCTGAAACAGGCTTGATTAGAATCTGTTAAGCTGGATGGTCTGAAGATCAACTTTGACTGAAAAGGCATTACAGGGATAGAAAATGTCATAGTTAAAGTTCAAAGGTCCTGAGGGGAAGAGGTGCAGGCCACATCTAAACTGACAACATATGTGCAGCCAGTTGTTAATGCCAATTGTCTTTTCCAGGAACTGTGATATCATTCTCAATAAAGACTAGATATTGCTCATGACTAGCTTCTTCTCAGATTCAGTCATATACACCAAGTGGTCACATCTCTTCTCATATTATTCTCCAGGGTGGAGCCATAATAAGGTTATACACACACTTGGGATGATGATCTTTAAGGGACCCTAGAGACATCACAGATCTTATTACCTAAGATTCATTTGATCAGCACTTTATCCTTGTCCAGTCTGGTGAGGGGTATGTCAGCATGTCTGACAACAGAGTTGATAATATCATTGCCATGAGCAGAAACATGCTGTAGTAGGTTTAAGGGCTTAGGCGTGTGGATCCATTTTTATGTATTTCTGGAAAAGACAGTGGAGGCAGGTTTATGTCACCTGATTCACTTATGCTTAGTGATTGTGTCCAAAGGCATAAAATGGAATGCTACAGCCACATGCCCTTTCTGCCCTACTGGAACAGTCATTAGTGTGCAGTAGTTGCTTAGGTCTTATTCATTCATAAAGTAATACATTCATGTGAAAATAAGACTTTTGTAAAAGCTGTTGGACCAACTTCATGATCATGCCCTTCCAGGATCTCACCTGTGAAAGGAGTGCGGAAATCTTTTTTCTGCTTCTGTCTATGTTTGTAGCACTTGCAGTAAAACAGTGGAGTCCAGAAGAAATAAAATGCAATATCACAGAATGAGCTCTCCAATAAAAGGAATGTTTCATGAATAAGCGCATTATTCTTCAAACATTACTTTTGTTGGGGTTCTTGTCTTGTGACTTTTCTTTTCATTTTTTCTGCGTATTGTGTTAACAAGCACTGCTGAGTTACTTCTAACTACACATGCCATAGCATGATATAATCATGCTGCTAGGTGTGATGACGTGATTAACACAGCGTGCATGTTCCGTGCTATGCACTTGTTTATTTTTTATTTTACCTATTTATGGAATTGTTGTTATTTTGAGGAAGTATCAAATTGGAGATCATCTACCAGGTGCCACAGTTCAAGCTGGATGTCTTCCAACTTTGTTAGGTGAGTTGGAGCTTTGAACCTGATCTTTAAGGCATTATCATGCATGGTAATATGCTTTAGAAACCTTAAGGTCTTAGGCATGTGGCTTTGATGAACCTTAATTATGGAGAGACATTGGATGCTGGTGAATGTATAGTGGGTAAGGTGTGAGCATTTGGCTGAGGCCTTGACCCAACAGTACATTGCCTAGAAGGCTTCATAGAATCATATGTTTATAGGCTTTATAAACTTGATTAGTCCAAGAACCATTAAATCTTGCCAAGACCCACCATCGCATGGCACCTCCTTCCTCCAGGAATGTGACATAAGATAGAACTGGGAAGAATTTGTAGCTATCCATCATGTTATTAAGGCTCATTTTAAAATGTTACAAAGTGAGCCTTCTGTTTAATAAGAAGAGTTTATTCTAGAGATGAGGTAGGCATTTGTATTACAATCTGCCACACCAGTGTACCTTGTTTATTTTTGTAGAAAAATTAAATCCTTAGTACAATTGTTTATAGCACTCTTTGTTTTGCTTAAAAAGGGATTTCGTCAGTACCTCAGCATATGTGGGCTTAGTGCTAAAAGTGGATTGCAGTGGATTGAAAGGATACTGTGCCTTGGTAACTATGATATGTGAGGGGTTTGCCTCCACTTTGAATAATCATGTACTCCTTTAATAATTATTAGTTAGCAGCTGAAATGTTGAACGTTATTCATTAGCAGCTGACAGTAAGTGATTGTTAAAACTGTTTAGCAACTTTGCCTTTCGGATTATGGTGAGTAATTGCTAAGCACTTGTAGGTTTGCAAGTAAAAGAAGTACAGTTAATAACATTGGGAAAGTTGCTTCAGAGTTTGGCTTTAGGTTGCAAACCTGTTTCAGAGGGTCTGCTGAAGCAGAACATGGCCATGAGTTTATTGGTGCAGAATTTATTTTTAGGTCTGTTGGTACAGGGCTAGACTATGCATCTTCTGGTGTATACCTAGCCCTAGGTCCTTTGGTACAGAGCCTGGTTGTGAGCTTGTTGGTGCAGAATCTGGCTATGGGACTGGACTTTGGTCTGTTGGTGCAGAATCTGGCTATCTATCAGCCTCTACTGAGTAAAGAGTCAGTTTGAAAGAATGACTTGAAATGGCCACAAGCTTGTTTTCATATCATGCATTGAGAGGAGAGGAATGTATGACTGTCAGCTTGACTCTGCTGGAGGCTGGAGGCCTGCCAAAGACATCACAGCTATGAAATGTCATTGCATGGCACCTGTTAGAACATGAGGTGTACTCTGACATCATTGCACACTTTAGTAGAATGCACTAATAAAAAATGAGGTTTATGCTAATGTCACTGCACAGCTTAGTCGAATGCACCTGTTAGAACAACAGGTAAATGCTGAAATCATTGCACAAGTTAGTAGAATGCATCTGATAAAAGATATGATGTACACTCATCATTATACACCTTAGTCAAATGCACCTGATGGAAGAATATGTGTGATAGAATAAAAGGTATATGCTGTAATCATACCTCTCAACTGTACAGATTTTTGCAGAATGTCCAGATTTTGGCCTCATATTTTTGGTCCATTTTTCATAAAATTGTGGTTTTCTGGCAAATTAGTAGCAAATCATTAAAAAATTGAAGTTCGAAAATAATGGCAGACATTTGAGTTTCAGACTTCATTTCCTTCAGAACCATCATGCTATGCAAAACCTGTTATTCTATCAACTTTTTGAGTTTGTGAAAGCAATATTTAAAAATTGTCCCTATTTTTCGGCCTTTGTCACACTTTTATTTATGGCTTTGTCAAGATTTCATGCTCTAACAGATTGCTAGGTATGATGCTGTTATCCCTGCATACCTCAGAAAAATGATTCTGACATAATATGAAGTGTATGCTGACATCACTGCACAGTTTAGTAGAATGCACCTGACAGAAAATAGTGTATGCTAACTTCACCTTACACTACAGTCGAATGTATCTAGCAGAACATGAGCTGTATGCTGTCATCACTGCACAACTGAGTAGGATGCACTCAACAGAAGAATATGAAGTGTACTGTGATGTCACTGCATACCGCAATAATACATCTGATAAAAAATGAGGCGTATGCTGGCATCACCATACACCCTAGTGCAATGGACCTGACAGAACAGAACTTACATTAATGCATACCTCAGAAGAATGCATCTGTTCAAATGTGCATTATGCTGACATTACCGCACACCTTAGTAGAATTCAACTTATAGTTCATGAGGTAGATGGTGACATCAATACATACCTCAGTTGAATGTACATGCTAGAAAATGAGGTGTAAGCTGATGTCTCTGCACACTACAATAGAAGGCATCTGAAGGAACATAAGGTGTACTCTGACATCACTATATTGTAGGAAGCATCTGATAAAACAGGAAATGTATGTTGATATCAGTACACACCTCAGCAGACTGTATCAAATAGAACAGGTGTATGGTGAAATTTATGCACACCTAAGTAGAATGCACCTGACAAAAAATAAGGTGTGTGTTGACATCATCATTATACACCTCAGAAGAATACACAATGCACCTGGTTAAACATGAGGTGTATACTGACATCATGCACGTATCAGTAGATTGTACATCTTAGAACATGAGGTGGGCAGAAACATTATTGTACACATCAGCAGAATGTACCTCAGAAATTAATGTGTATGCTGACAGAAAAGTAGTTACGTAGCATTTAGTGCAGTTCCATGAGCTGATGCTCTTCAACTCTATGCTGAGGAGCAACAAAAAATAAAAAAACTCTCTCTAAGACTGAGGACAGAAAAAGGCCTTCTTCTCAAAATGGTAGAAACCCTCTCAGCTGATTTCTACAAATGAAACAAACAGCTTGCTACAGTTAGACTACCACCCACAAAGTGCTTTCAATGCTTCAGCCCAGACTCCAGTTACAGTATCAGCATTCATTTCTGAACACTGGTGTTTTAATACCACCCCATCAACGACTGCTAATCGTGACCCTTGCCTAGAGAAGCAGCCCCCTTCACTCTGCTATAGCCACACCTCTGATGCTGACATTATTGCACACCTCAGTAGAATATCTGTGATAGAACATGAGACATTCGCTTGGCATTACTACACACCTCAGAAGAACGTTGGTTCCACAGTGACTAGGAGCAGTATAAAAATAGGTAATTATGTTTATCTTGCATCATAGTCACTGTCTCAGTGACTGGATTTTACAACTTATCAGGTAATCTAGGCAGTATTTGCTGTTTCCTCTCCTCAAATCCCCTGAATGGTGAATTACTATCATTTAAACAGTGCTTTCTATAGTACTGATAACTGCTTCACTTATCAAGATCAAGGCAAGAGGTACACCTTTTATTTTCAATGTTCAGTTTTCTCTATCATAATTTTTTTCTGAGATCATATTTAGTCTAAAGTCTGTTCTAAAGAATCACTCTGTCTTTCCTTTGCATTATTTTTCAGAATTTCTTATACAGCTGCACAGCATTTATAATATAGTTGACACTCATTAAATGGTTTGATTCATTCTTGTTTGGCACTATTTTCCATACTTTGTCAATTTCTAACATTATGACTTATATAGATCAAGTTCTGTCAGACTTTCATTTGATTTTTGTCAGTACTTTTGTTGCACTAATAATTTGTCCTTAACATTCAATGAGCTTGATTAGACAACTCATAATTATCAAAGTCACTTGGAATTTTAATTATTAACCATGTATTGTCAATACATGGAGTATGAAGTAAAATAAACAATACTATTAGAAATGTAGACTAATAGATACTGTTAAGAATATTCAATAAAAATGGTTACAAATGTTTGTTTGAATGGTAAGTGCCTTTTTCTCTGCTAGCACTGATCAAAGGGCAGGAACCTTATCTATTATGGCACCCACCCCAGTCCCCAACTATTATCATCTCCCCTTTTCCCATTTTCTACAAGGGTTGGTGTGTTGGTTCAGCTGTCACCATCTTTCCTGATTCCATTCTGCTCTCCTACCTTCTTGCAGGTTTTCTCTTACATAAACCTTCCATCTCTTCACTGGACATCTTTATTTACATTTGCCTTCTTCCTGTCTCTCCCAGATCTTCTTTGCCAAATCATTTTCTGTTTCCTGCACATGTACCAGATCCACTGCAATATGTTATTTCTGATCTTCTCTGCAATTGGAGCTATGTTGGCTGCTGCTGTGAAGTCTAAATGTCTTTACACACAAGCGCGCACACACGCGCACACACGCACGTACACACACACACACACACACACACACACACACACACACACACACACACACACACACACACACACACATTGATTCTGGCTGGTTTTAACATTTAGATCAATGATGGAAGCTTTATTTCTCTGATAAGAGGTCCTCCAGATTATGGAAAGATTTGGATTAGTTAGTGTTGTCAATGGAATTCATAAGGCAGGACATTCTCTAGGCTTGATTTCCAACTTGGTATGATCATCTAGGCCTTGGAAACATAGACATCCCGTTGGTCTGCTGTGTTAAGGTGGTTCTTCTCATCTGTTTGTCAGTCTTCCAGTCCCATATGCTATCTCTCAAGAGTGACCTGAGTGTGCCCCAGAGCTTCAACACAGTGAGACACTTTGTGTTTTTTAGGCCTGTCCAATAGTGGCACACTCCACTCACATGACATTTTGTAAGTCTCCAGTAAGAAGGGTATCTGATTCATCTGCAACAGCTCTGCAGAATTATGCTGTCTCTGACTTCAGCTATACCTGCAGTGACATTCCTTGAGCAGCACCTGCTAACACAAACTGTGTAAAATGCAGCTTGTCCACGTTTTCTGCAAGTTTAGTTACAAGCTAACCTTTATTTCTACAATATGTTGTGCTTGAAATGAAAAGAACTGCCTTTTTAAGAACACACTTTTAATGGTATTCTGAGCCTGCTTGTAAAAGTTATGTGCATGAGTTAGGGGTGGTAATCGTAGCTACTTAATGGAATGTACTGCCATTACTGTCAAAAAAGAAGTGATTGTGCAATGATAGCTATATGACAGAGGAAACAGAGAAATTCCTTTATACTACCATTTCTAAAGTCATTGTTTTATTATGAGCATGTTTATTGGCCATGTAGAGAAACAGAGATGACATTGCTGGTGGTGAGGCTACTATCATTGCTAAGAGAGCGGTTCCAAATTTACTTTCCTCACAAACAAAAGCCATTTCAGACTAAAACAATGCTGATATTTAAAGCAACTGTAACAAATGCAGCAAGAAATGATTGTTTGTATTACATTTACAGATTAATAAAGAATATATAAAATTAAACTAAACTTGGGGTTCTTTGCCATTCTTGGTTATTATGTTGATGAATTACACTAACTGTCCTTTTCACTCCTCCTTTGTCTAATACAAACTGGAAACCCAAACATTTTTTTTGCTTATTCCCTAAAATGTAACACTGCATGCAGAAAAACAAGACCATAAAGGATATCTTTTTCAAAGGTGTATTCATTGATGAAATGAATGGGAAGTAGAAGAGAAAACAAAGAAAATATGAGAAGAACCACCTAGTCAGGGTATGAGATCAATAATCAGTACTGCTGCAGGTGGATATGCAGTGTTTATCCATTTGTGTTTTTGTTATACCACTTGGTCTGCTTCTCCATGGTCTAATACCAACACTCACTAAATAATACACAGTCCACCCCTCCAACATTAATTAATGCACAATTGGAGAATAAGCAACCTGTAGATTGGCACTCACATTCTCCAGCAGCGTATTAATCTACAGACAATGCCTGCTGAAAAACGAGTCCACTGCTTCATGGCAGCATATATGCTGCCGTCGAGCTCGGGCTAAAAGTTATCTAATGGCCACCATTATTTTATGCTCACTAAGCAGTCTTTCTGCTGTTTTGTGAGTGTAAAATATTTAAAAAAAAAAAAAAAAAGTGTGTGTGTGTGTTTATGTCTGTGTGTGTGTGCATATGAGCGAGAGTGCGATTGATGGAACCGTTATTTTATACTTATATTTTTTATACTTGCTATGCAGTGCTTTTGCTGCTTAGTGAGTGTAAAAACTAAATGTAACTGAAAAAAAAATGTGTGTGTGTGTTTTTTGTGTGTGTGTGTGTGTGTGTGTGTGTGTGTGTGTGTGTGTGTGTGTGTGTGTGTGTGTGTGTGTGTGTGTGTGTGTGTGTGTGTGTGTGTGTGTGTGTGTGTGTTTCTGTGTATGTGAGTGTATGCATGTTTGTGTGCATGAAAGTGAGGTCTGTGTGAGTGAGAGAGATTGAAGAGTGGAAGTGATCGAGCACTGGAAGCAGCAGCAGTAAAGAGGTTTGTTTACCTCTTGACCTTTTAGCTGAAGATATCTGGATAAAGCCCGAAATAAAGTGGAAACAAGGGCTCAAAAACAGGAACAGATTTTAAATGTTGTTCTTATAAAGTTACACAGTAGCATAAATAACAGGAGTTGTGTTAACACAAATTTTCTGAAGGTAATAAAGTCTGAAAGCCAAATGTATGTCATCAGTTACTGACTTCAATCCCCAATGACTGGCAGCAAACCACACATTTTAGGAGTAAGGGACAAACAATTAAGTAAATATCTGGATATTTTTTTAATTGATATATTTTGGATGTAAAATGCTTCCTCCAACACCATTTACATATAATACAGCAACTTTGAAACATTATGCAGAGTAAAGATTTTACAACAAAAATATTTAAAAATAATATAGCAATAACAAATAAATAAATAAATAAGTAAAACACAACAATTTTACAGACAGCCCATTCTCTAAGCACAATAATGCCCTCCAGGGTGTGTGTTATTCTGGAAATAATCCCCTTCCGGAGGTGTAGAGGCCTGACACTGAACACCCCTGGGCAGGCATTATTTCCACAATAAAACACACCCTGTTGGGCATTATTGCTTGCTTAACTATAGTGTGCACCTACACAATTCTTATCTATTTATTCAGTCCTAAAGAGAACAGGGACCCAGACTGATAAGCCATTTTTCATATAATTTGCCTTACATCTCTAATTCTCACTGCATGAACAGAAAAGAATGACTCAGAGACTGGACACATAGGATTATTATGCACTGTAAGAACTCTTGGTGGAAAGATAGCAGAGATGAAAGTAGTAATGTAGGAGTGGAGGGTAGGCATTACATGTTATCACCGAAATGTGGTGGTGATAGGAGAGGATGGGGCATGCACCTTTCTAAGTATATGATGCTCAGAAATGACACAAAATAGAGAGCTGGGGCCACAGTAGTAAGCTATATAAAAGAGAGCATCAGATGTAAAGTTAGAGATGAGGAAGAACACTAAACCAAGAATAGATTAAGGGATAGTGCAAGATCAGTACATAGGTTAGTGACTTTGCAGTTAAAAAAAGAGGGACAAAGATCAACTGACAGCATACATTAACCCCCAGACATGTATAGTGAAGAGAGTAACACCGAATGAAAATATGGGGTGGGATGAATAGGGTCATATTCATGAGTGATTTGAATCTGCGGGGTGCATAATGGGGAATTCCGAGTTCCATGGCAGAGAGGAAGTAGTAACTATCCAAGGTCTTGGGCAATATTGTTAGCCAACAGTGATCTTGATGTTGTATGCAGTGTGAGAATACGAAGGCAAAGATCATGGTCCAGATTTTTTGGGAAGTGGACTATGAAGAATTAGGGAGAGGGTCAGAGGTGAGTAAAGGAACTGGGGGCAAACTGATGAGTAAACAAGCTATGAGAATGGTTCAAGGACAGATTATTCATGCTGTGGACAAAGGTTTGGGGAAAAAGCGGAAAGTAAAAAAAATGGAGGGAGGACACTAGTGTGGCTATGCAGCAATCTGAGGATAGAAAATTGGGCAAAACACGAGACATACATTAGTTGGAAGAATGGAAGAGAGTGGAGAGTTGGACAAGGCAAGCAGAAGGTCAACAAAGGAGGTGAAGTCAGCTAAGATACATACTGTCAGTAGAAGAGGAAAAAGTTAAACAAAGCTGTTTTGGGCACATAGCAGAAAAGTAGAAGGGAAGGGTATCCTTTTCAATAATAGGAAGACTTGAAGAAAAGCACGGGTATTAAATTGATTATGTGCTTGAAGTCCTCATAAAAGGAAAGTGTAATGATACGAGAGAAACAAGTTAGTATAAATCAGGAATGACCTATGCCACAAAACAGTTAGTAGAAGGAGGAGGAGAGGGAAATTGCTTTTCATTAAAGTGAGAAAACACAGGGTCCAAAAAAAAAACTGTCAACCATTCTCCTCAGAAATTTGCACAATGTGTTTCCAGAAACCTTTATAAAGATCTTCACAGGTTATTGGTAAGTGCAGAAGTATCAGAGGTAATCGCAGGTACTAGGAAAATTGAATGCTTGGAGAAGGGCCAATAGTGAGAAAATGAATCTGTACATGGTTGAATGGTATGACACAGAAGGTGGTAGTGTTTGAAATGGTGTCAGGAATAAGAAAAAATGACTAGTGGAACACCAAAAACTTAACATTAAATTACCTCTGTGTGCTTTTCTTTTAAAATTCTACAACACAAATTAAGGTTTATGAACAGATAATATACACATTTCTAATTATCACTGAAGAGTTCCCAATCTTTAATGAGTTCCAAAATCCTAGATGAATGTTAAAGATAATATATCAGGGATTTTACAATGAAATGAATCAACACTGGATAAACTTTTTGACAGCTAATGATGCTAATTGAATCAAAATTTATTTATGTATAGAATTACATAATGTCAACCTCCTTTTTTATCAATCAATATGGTTATAGATAACCCCTGTGTAAAACCTGCTGCTGTCAACTACAAAATCCTACTTAAAACTAGGCTGCCTCATGGTTTTGGCGTCTTTTCAGGCTTGCTAGTTGTTGATGAAGCACCTACCAAGAGGAGAAAACGCTGAGAGAAGAAAAGGAGCCACTTTTGTGATTTTAAGTATTTTCTTCTGATTTTATGTTAAGTTTTACTGCTTTGCCGCCTACTTTTTGGCATTTTCCGGCTTGCTAAAGTTTATATCTGTAACAGTAACAGTACTTGGAACACATCTAGAGCCTGTTTACTGCATTTCCTGTGTTGCACTTAATTTAAAATCGTTTTTTTCTCTAAAAACTGCATTTTACCTGATTTTGGCCTAGCACTCAAGTGTGGGGTCATTTATTGCACTGTTGTGATTATTTCGCTGCCTGTGTATCTCTGCTACCTTTAAACTACAACAAAAAGAAAAAGAAAAAAAAAACAAAAAAATCTTGCTTTTTTCCCACTTTCTGAAAGTTAAGAAAGTTCAGTTACAGATTTGCTGTTCTGAACTGTTTGGAAGTTTCTAGAAGGCCAGTGCTTGCTTGGGCTAAAGGGAAGTCTCTGTGTTCACCAGTGGGAGTGGTAAACACTGAACAGCCTGCCTGTCCCTGGAGAAGTGGTTACTACCTAGAAGCTGTAGTTTTATTGGCCATTTTAGGTCAATTCTAAACTCCTTGATCTCTCTCTCTTAAAACCCTACAACTCTCTTTTTGCGCGGTTTTGCGCAGTGAGCAGCGTCGGGCAGCGCCACCTAAACAGGTTTAAACTATTCCAGGCTCCACAAAGACTGCTCTTCACTTTTTCCCTTAGAACTGTTCAAACTCTCAAAGTAATCACTCTATTCTCTTTCTAAAGCCCTGCACTTGCTCAGTTCTTATAAGGAAACACCAACTAACTAAAGCACTACACCCTCCTTGACTTCTCATAAGTATTAGACTCCCGATTGGTCCTTCCTGATCAAGTGAAAAATCAGTTCCCTTCCCTAATCTGATCAGTAAAAAAACAGTTCCCTATACTAATCTGGTATGTCCAAGAGTCAGTTTCAAGGTTACTCTCCAGTCCAGCTGATGAATCTGGGAATTTTGAGGCAATGTTACAATTGCCTTATGTACACAGACAACCCTCTCCTCCTTCCAACAAACTCTAATACATGTGAGAGATGCAGTTACACAGCCAAACTGGAGGCAGAGCTCTCTCAACCCAAGACTGGCACAGTCAGTCAGGAGGAAAAGGTAACCACCCACACCACAAATCCAGTCTCACAAAGACCTATTGCGTCTGCATACCCAACACATAAACACACAAATACATACTCGGAGGCTCTAAATAAAAATCTGCCAAAACAGCAAAGACCTCCTAAGCAGATATCCAAGCAACAGCCACTCCTCAACAATACCCACAAATTACATATCTCACAAAATCAGTGTGCCTCACAGTCACAGCCCATGAGGCCAAACAACACACCAGATACACTTGTTATAGGGGACTCTATTGTCCGGCACACTGACGTCCCACTCACCAGACTGAACAAGGAGAAGGTCACTGTAAGCTACCTGTTGGGTGCCAGCATCTGCCACATAATGCAAGAACTCAGGTCACTCCAAAGCAAGTACAAGTATGACTCCGTCATTGTCCATGCTGGTGTGAATGACCTGAGATGTACCTCCTTGGACTACATGAAAAGAGACATAGAGGAGCTCTCTGACCATGTAGCCCAGGCTGGTATGTCCCTGACCTTGAGTAGCATCTTGCCCTCACCAAGAATGATGCCACAGTATAAAGACAAAATGATCAGTTTCAACAATTGGCTAAAGTATTGGTGTCATTCAAAGGGGATCCAGTGTCTGTCAGCCTGGGATGACATGCTCGACAAGCCACGTTGCTTCGCTAGGGACGGCTTGCACCTGTCACCCTTAGGCTTTTGTATACTGGCCAAGGCTCTTGACACCCCCATAGTGCCTTTTTTAGGCAAGGCTCAAAGGACAAACCCACCTTCATAGACAACCCAAAGATAAAAAAACTAAAGGCAATGCTACTCAATGCCAGAAGTCTAAACTTCAAGATGCATGCACTCGAGACTCTCCTCAGTATGGAGAAAATCGATGTCTGTGCAGTAACAGAAACCTGGTTCAAGGCTCCTGAGAGCACCCCAGCACTACCAGGTTATAACTCATACCATGTGTTTTGGCCCCAAAACTCAGACCGAAGCACAAAAGGAGGGGGAGTATCTATATTCATCAAAGATACCTACGCCTCCAGGTTAGTGGCACTGCATGAAGCATCGGAAACCATCCATGTGCAACTAACAGCGGGCAAAACTGCCTTTCAGTTTGTAGCCTGCTACAGAACACCCTCCCTATTACAGGAACCCCACTTGGCATTCCTGAGAACACTGGAGAATATGAAGGTCTCTCCAAACACTATGTTATTGGGTGACTTCAACTACCCAAACATTGACTGGGAAAACTACTCAAACCCAAACACCCTCGCTCAACGGTTCCTTGAATTTATAAACTCTAACGCAATGGAACAACTGGTCACCACTCCCACAAGAGGGAACAACATATTGGACCTGGTCATCACCAACATGGGGACTCTATTTTCCACACCAGAGGTAAACGCCTCATTTGTAAGATCAGACCATAAACAAATTTCCCTGGACATCCATATCCTGTCCCCACCCCCAGCCAAGGAAATCACTGTAAAGAATTTCTCCAAAGCCAACTTTGCACTTCTCAAGACTGAGGTGGAATCCTTCAAAGCACCTGGGCCAGAGGATAATACAGCCCAATCCGCAGAATCCTTTACAAATGCATTCTATGAGCACCTGCAGGAATGCATGGATTGTGCTATCCCAAATAAAACCAAGACTCACGCTTCCAAAAACAGGAGACCGGTCTGGTGGAACCTGGCCATAAATAAGCTATACAACAGAAGGAGGAAGCTACTACATGACAGAGCAAAATCCCAAAAAGGGAAGGCATCTTTGATCAGTATTAGCAAGAAACTTCGATCCCTCATAAAATCATCAAAGGCCAGTTTCGAAAGAAAAATTGCCCTAGACACTAAAGATAATCACAAGGCCTTCTTTAGTTATGTCAGAAACATGGGTGGAAACTCCCAGATATGCTCTGAATTGTTGCATAACGGTACAAAATATACCAAACTTACAGACATAGCCAACATCCTGGCAGACAGATTCAGCGCAAACTTCTCCCCCCTTCCCCCCCAAAGGAGCAAATGCCTATCTCAACTGAATGTAACCTCCCTGACATCACAAATGCACAGGTGAAAGCTGCCCTCTCCAAAACAAAAAACACAGCATCTATGGGACTGGACGGTGTCCCAGGCTGTGTCTTACATGAGCTCCAAGAAGAACTGAACCCTCACATTAAGTCACTGTTCAAACTTAGCCTTACTACAGGATATGTACCCAAAGAATGGCGTACAGCTACAGTGGTCCCACTCCACAAAGGTGGTGCCACAACGGACCCCGGAAACTATCACCCCATAAGCCTGACTAGTCTGGTCTGTAAAGCTATGGAGTGTATTATCATGGAACTCATAAACAAAGACATTGGGAGCCTCCAGACACTGGACCCTACCCAATTTGGCTTTGCTAAGGGCAGATCTTGCCTCTTAAACCTAGTTGATTTCTTTGAAACAGTTACCAAAGCCATAGATGAGGGCAAGGTAGTCCACACATCCTACCTGGACCTTGCAAAAGCCTTCGACACAATATCCCACTCGGGCATCATAAATAAGCTTACCAGCTTAAATATCAACCCCTATATCACAAGATGGGTTGCAAACTGGCTCAGAGATAGAACCCACATGGTCAGAATCGCAAGTGCCATGTCCGAATCCAAACCAGTTACAAGTGGCGTCCCACAGGGCTCAGTTCTGGGACCTCTCTTGTTCGGTATATACTTCTCTGAGGTTCAGGCTAACACAGGGGGATTATGGCTGACAAAGTTCGCAGATGACTGCAAACTGGGGGCCATAATCGAATCTCCAGCTGACACAAGCATCCTCCAAAAGGGTCTCACAGAGACAGATGCTTGGTGCCAGAACCACGGCCTCATGCTAAATGCTAAAAAGTGCATAGTCATCCCCTTTGGGAAAAACAAGGTGCCCACAAATTATCACATAGGTGGTAATCCATTAAGTACGGACGAAGTAATTAGAGATTTGGGGACCAACGTAGATAGTAATCTCTCCTTTGATAATCACGTTGCCAAAGTGGTTAGAAAGACCTTCTATATAGCCCACCTTATCACGAAAGGGTTCGCATCTAGATCAAGAGAGGTCATTATGCCCCTCTACTCGTCACTCATCAGGCCCATAATTGAATACAATGCCCCTTTTGGGATGTACCTTACCCAACACCTGCAGCAACTGGAGAGACCCCAAAAGTACCTCACCAAGAGGATCATGGGCTACAAACAGATGTCCTATGCAGCTCGACTAAAGAAACTCCAGCTCTACTCAGTTGCTTACCGCCTACTCAGAGGCAATCTATGCCTGACGTACAAAGCCATGTCAAACCCAGAATTAATGGACATGCTCCACCTCAAAAAATCCAAGTCCCTTAGAGCTACACGCCCAGGGACCTAAACCTCAGCACAAAAATAAATAGGACATGCTGGAGGGACAGATTCATTTCCCAGAGGCTCCCCTCACTCTGGAATAGAATCCCAATTCATGTTAGACATAGCCCCTCGCTGACCCTCTTCAAGCGAAATTTGGACGCGTGGATGGGAAATCGCAAATTCACCCCTGGGATCTCTCCTGTGTCCCTGCTAGACAGAGGCACAGTAAACTAATCTTAAAAGGGTACCTTCTGTGACCTACTTTACAGAGGCACAGTAGGCTAATCTAATAGGGAGGCAGAAGCCAAATACACTCTGGCTAGGCTTATAAATGCCCTAGGGCAGATAGCCTAGTATCTACCTATGAACCTATGAACCTATGAACCTTAAGTGTAAGGCCATTAATAAATCCTGAACAAATAATAACGTCAATTCATTCATACAATCTGTAGTTGTATCAGCTAGTACAGATATGTAAAAATGTCCAATAAGAAGTTAAGGAAAAACACCTCAAACATTCACATAACATAATAAAACATTATAACCTTATCATGTACATATATACTTAAATACACATACACACTGCAGTTAAACAGACATAATACGTACTAGTTATAAACATGCAGGATTCCATATTTCTAATCTCTGTAAGCTTAACAGCTTCTATTTATCTAATCATGTGGAACTTAGTTTGATAGAATAGTGTATGTGATGCTCACCTACAAAGTCTGGTCTGTCTTATACTAAGTGCTTCTTATTATTAACTCAGTTTAATTTCCCACTGGTATACCTGATCAACAATTTACCACCATTCTAGAGAATCTAGAGGGCTAGAGGGTCCAAATGTCTGTTATGATGTTATAGCCATTAAGCCACACCCAATATTATTACAACTAATGTTTTCCAAGTAATCCCTACTATGTCCTCTGCAAACAGGAGAAGGGCTGTTATTTTTTTAAGTGTACATTACTCTACTACCAAAGTATTTCAATATACTTTGATAGTGAAAAGGATATTATTTTCAGAACAGGGTGTAGTAGTGGCTGTTGACTTCAAATCAAAAGGGGGGCTGCAGGAGACAGCTGAATGGGTGGGGCCAATGGGAAGGGCTGTGGCCAACTAGAAAGGAGTGGAGTTATGCTCAAAACCACAAAAACTGGGACTTTGATTAAATACACTGCCCTGTGTGCCAAACCGTCATTATGAGAATCCAATCAAGACAAAATGAAGTATAGAAAAAAAAATATTTCAATGCATTGGCTACATGAAAGCTTTCTTAATATCCAGATGGAAACAAAAAGGTTGTGAGGCATGAAAAAATAAATTACTTTTTAAATACATTACTGGAATGCCATATCAAAATCAAGTATAAAAAAACAAGCAGCACTCAACTTAACTACTTCTCCTTGCACTGCAGTTCTAATTATAATTTATATTCAGCTTTATAAAAGTACCAAGTAACATGCTGAAAGTAACAATCTCTGTGATACCCCCACTTGTAAAAATGTTTCTTATCCAAAAAATACCTGATGCCTGACAACAACTATTTACTTGTTTCATGGGGAAAACATGATCAAAGTAAAAAGTGAACAGCAAACAAGAAACAAGCTGAAGATAAATTGCTTAAAGGATTACTGCACAGGCTATAGACCACACATGATAGATTGGCATTCTGTTTAGTTTACAGTTAAAGCCTGCAAAGATGACTGCAAGTCTCCAACAAATGTAATGAGCTTCTGAAAATACTGTAATCCTGTCCTTTATTACAAATACTGTCATATGCATTTCAATACCTAAGTCTTATACGTTATCTAGTTATGTAAATATTCTCTGCATGGCAACAACAAAAAGGCTTTCAATGCTGGTAATTCTTTAACAGTATGCTTATTAAAGCTTACTTGCATTTTACAATTTCAGACAACCTTACCTGATGGTCATTAAAGCATTGCTACTTAAACACAGAGCAACAGGCACTGCAATATCATGCATTTTCTGAATAATAAGAAGCATAAATCAACAGTATAAAAATATGACATAAAACTAGAACATTCTGCCAAATCAAGGACAGATGAAAAGCCACTGTAGTACATGTGTCTACCTTGGATGGGGGGATACTCTGCACACTTACACTGCATAACTGCTCCTTGCCTTGCTTGGACACATCCAGAGTTACTCCATGGGGGAGTGGGGTACAACAAGTATGTCACAATTTGAAATGTCTCTGGCTGCCAGTGATGGCCCTGACACATTTGTCATACCTCTCAACCTCAGAGCAAGAAATCTGGACAAAGCCATAAATAGATGTGGGACAAAGGCCCAAAAATAAGGGTCATTTTTAAATATTGCTCTTATAAACTTAGAAAGATAATAGAATAGTAGGTATTGCATTAGTATGAATTTTCTGAAGGGTATAAAATCTGAAATTCAAACGTCTGTCATTATTTTCTAACTTCAGTCTTTAATGATTTGTCACTAATTTGCCAAAAAACACAATTTTATGAAAAACAGACCACAATGTGATGCAAAATTATAAAATAACCACAAAATATAGATGGGAACCTGTCAAAGAAGGGACACTTTTTGAATATTAGTACTGTTAAGTTGAGCAGCTGACAAAATAGGAGAATCTAAATGCATTTCTGTAATAAAAGTAATCTATAACTCTGATCATTACAAGTATTTATTAATTGTAAACTCTCCATATTTTCTTCCAAAATTGCCATTTTGCAGAGGGATTATTAGGGGAAGAGCAACATTTTGAGCCAAAATTGGGGACAGTTGAGAGGTTTGGATATACCTAATTCTATAAAGCAATTTATTTGCATGTACCTCTCAACCTCTTAATGCAGGAAGTCTAGACAAGGTCAAATATATTGGGGAAACATACAAACTGTACTAAAAATTGCTCTTGTATAAACTTAGACAGTTGACAGAATAACAGGTCTTGCTTTAGCATGCATTTTTCTGAAGGGAATGAAGTCTGAAACTCAATGTCTGTCATTATTTAGTGACTTCATTCCTAAATTATTTGTCAGAAAACCGCAAATTTTATGAGGAACAAAACAAAAATAAAAAGCAAAACTCTATTAATTCTGAGAAAATCTGGACAGTTGAGAGGTATAGTTCAGCCGGAGCTGTCTTTGAGTTTGCTGCCCCCCCCTTACAAAATCATGGTCTAGTGGGGCCTCCCCCTGCAGCCATTCCAATGTCCCATTACTTGGCTATTTCACTCCATTTACCATAAACACTGTAATGTGCATACTGCTTTACTACTATGATGATTTGGATTTCATTTATTTTACATTTTACAGCACAAACACTAATAGACATCTGCTAAACAAGCAATGCAGTCTCATAATGAAAATAGACTTAGCATTAAAACTTCTCTGCCCTTGAAACTTACATCCATTGAAACAGCATTGAAACTCACATTCAAAGAAAATACATCTGGCCAGTGGCAGCTAAAGATTAACTTTGGGCTGTTTTCAAATCACAGTCCTCTTGTTCACGAAACATACGTGTTCTTTGATGCACCGTCCTGATTGTATTCAATTATATTCCTTGTATAATATAGTACAGTTGTTAGAGGGCATTTTAAATTTATTGTTTTGAACATTTTTCTAGTAAACAATAAAATGCATGCACCAATAATGACAAAACTGCCCAATTCATAATATTTCTATCATAAAAGTGTACTCAAACTTCTACAATCCATCAGTATCAATAAATATGCACAATCTCTGCAGAGGTAAAAGTCATCTAAATAACTCCACATTAAAGTGATCTGTAAGTAATGAGGAGATTGCTGTTAGCAAACAACTTTATATTTCATTGCTTTATCTACAAATAAAGTGACTGTTGCCCTTAAGGAATAAATTGCCTATGTTACATTAAAAAATGATAAGCTAGTAATATGGAAGTAGGGAATGGATGGCAAACATAACAGGTTCATAGTTACTAGGTATCTCCACCAAAGAGGACATTCTCAGGACTGCAGCATCCACCCCTTTTAAAAGTACACTACAGAACAGTATCAGCAATGCATCTACATACTGTGGGAATAGAACCAACAGCCTTCTGCATCAAAAGCAATCACACTACCTGTTGTACTATTAACAATGCACACAGATTCAACATAAGCAGCACAAAACTTCTCTTCCCTGAAACTCTCAGCTCCTTGTAAAATTTACTCGACACTCAACTGTATCTCTCAACTTTGCAGCAAAAGAAATCTGGAAAAAGCCAAACTTTATGGGGGGGGGGGCAAAAGCCCAAAAACCAGGGACTCATTTTAAACATTGCTTATATAATCTTGGAAAGTTGCTAGAATGAAATGCTGTGTTACCACTATGCATTTCACTGCTAATTCTTGAACCCAGGATCCTGTGCACTACAGTGCGAGCAACATACCACTATCCCAAATCAGCTGTTTCTTGAAAGACAGGAAGACTGAAACTTAAATGGCTATCATCTCGTGAATTCAGTTCTCAACATAGCTCTCAACGTCTTAGCACAAAACATTTGGACAAAGCCAATAATGGGGGAATACAGCCCCCGAACATATTCAGTGAATTCAGTTCTCACTATAGCTCTCAACCTCTTAGCACAGAAATCCTGGGCAAAGCCAATAATGGGGGAATAAAGCCCCAAAAATAGGGACAAATTTCAAATATTGATCTTATAAACTTAGAAAATTGCTAGAATAAAAGGTTTTGTGTTACCATGTACTTTCTAAAGAATATGAAGTCAGAAATTCAAATTCCTGTCATTATTTAGTGAATTCAAAATCCAGAAAATCACAGATTTTATGAGGAACAGAACAGAACGAAAATATGAGGCAAAAATTGGAATAGTTTTCACAAGTGGTGGTGGGTAGGGAATTCAGGCTCTTGCTACCTGCACCCAAGATACAGGGTTTGAGCCTGAGTTATTCTCTAGCCACCAGTTATATTTCCTGAGTTTCTCTCTAGCCACCAGATACATTTAACTGGGCCATTTTACAGCACAAACACTAATAGACATCTGCTAAACAAGCAATGCAGTCTCATAATGAAAATAGACTTAGCATTAAAACTTCTCTGCCCTTGAAACTTACATCCATTGAAACAGCATTGAAACTCACATTCAAAGAAAATACATCTGGCCAGTGGCAGCTAAAGATTAACTTTGGGCTGTTTTCAAATCACAGTCCTCTTGTTCACGAAACATACGTGTTCTTTGATGCACCGTCCTGATTGTATTCAATTATATTCCTTGTATAATATAGTACAGTTGTTAGAGGGCATTTTAAATTTATTGTTTTGAACATTTTTCTAGTAAACAATAAAATGCATGCACCAATAATGACAAAACTGCCCAATTCATAATATTTCTATCATAAAAGTGTACTCAAACTTCTACAATCCATCAGTATCAATAAATATGCACAATCTCTGCAGAGGTAAAGTCATCTAAATAACTCCACATTAAAGTGATCTGTAAGTAATGAGGAGATTGCTGTTAGCAAACAACTTTATATTTCATTGCTTTATCTACAAATAAAGTGACTGTTGCCCTTAAGGAATAAATTGCCTATGTTACATTAAAAAATGATAAGCTAGTAATATGGAAGTAGGGAATGGATGGCAAACATAACAGGTTCATAGTTACTAGGTATCTCCACCAAAGAGGACATTCTCAGGACTGCAGCATCCACCCCTTTTAAAAGTACACTACAGAACAGTATCAGCAATGCATCTACATACTGTGGGAATAGAACCAACAGCCTTCTGCATCAAAAGCAATCACACTACCTGTTGTACTATTAACAATGCACACAGATTCAACATAAGCAGCACAAAACTTCTCTTCCCCTGAAACTCTCAGCTCCTTGTAAAATTTACTCGACACTCAACTGTATCTCTCAACTTTGCAGCAAAAGAAATCTGGAAAAAGCCAAACTTTATGGGGGGGGGGGCAAAAGCCCAAAAACCAGGGACTCATTTTAAACATTGCTTATATAATCTTGGAAAGTTGCTAGAATGAAATGCTGTGTTACCACTATGCATTTCACTGCTAATTCTTGAACCCAGGATCCTGTGCACTACAGTGCGAGCAACATACCACTATCCCAAATCAGCTGTTTCTTGAAAGACAGGAAGACTGAAACTTAAATGGCTATCATCTCGTGAATTCAGTTCTCAACATAGCTCTCAACGTCTTAGCACAAAACATTTGGACAAAGCCAATAATGGGGGAATACAGCCCCCGAACATATTCAGTGAATTCAGTTCTCACTATAGCTCTCAACCTCTTAGCACAGCAATCCTGGGCAAAGCCAATAATGGGGGAATAAAGCCCCAAAAATAGGGACAAATTTCAAATATTGATCTTATAAACTTAGAAAATTGCTAGAATAAAAGGTTTTGTGTTACCATGTACTTTCTAAAGAATATGAAGTCAGAAATTCAAATTCCTGTCATTATTTAGTGAATTCAAAATCCAGAAAATCACAGATTTTATGAGGAACAGAACAGAACGAAAATATGAGGCAAAAATTGGAATAGTTTTCACAAGTGGTGGTGGGTAGGGAATTCAGGCTCTTGCTACCTGCACCCAAGATACAGGGTTTGAGCCTGAGTTATTCTCTAGCCACCAGTTATATTTCCTGAGTTTCTCTCTAGCCACCAGATACATTTAACTGGGCCATTTTATACACACACATACACACACACACACACACACACACACACACACACACACACACACACACACACACACACACACACACACACACACAGTACCTGGGTTTGGAGTCTGTCCCAGCTTCATTTGAAATTCCTGCAGCAGCTTCAAAGTCCCAGTCTAAGTTTGAAATACAAGTCCTTCCCATGAGAGTAAGCTATCCAGCCTCCAGATGTTGCAGTCTGATCACCTTCCAGTCTATGCAGTTGTAACTGCATAGACTTCTGGGCATCTCTGTAGTCTGATGCCTTCTTCCTAATCTGGACTGGTTAAACAGCAGTCTGGATCCCTGCACACATGTGTGGAGTTCTGGGAACCCCAAGCATGCATGGGTGGAGTTCTGGGACTCGCTATCATTTGTTTTATTTCATTTTTCTTTTTTTTTATTTCATTTTTTCTTTTATTTTTACAGCTGGGAGACTGCAGTCCTGCAGTCCAATAGCATGAGCCACCCCTGACAGAGTGGTCAGGTCATTTCTGAATTGAGATTCACTGTCTGAAACCACCAATTGCCTGTTTGCTGTTGGCCAGAGGGCTAGTTTTTTTTTCCAGAATGAATAAAGTTGTTGGATTTGCATAACTCTTGGCTCATTATCCCAGAGCTCCCACCCAATCATTTGATGATGACAACATTGTTTGACAAGAGGTTTTGGAGAATCCTCAACAATCCACTGCTAGATAACTGCCTTGAAATGTTGATTTTCACTGTTGTCTGATATTTCAAAGTTCTGCTCTTAATTTGTGCTTTTTGCACTTTAAACCTGCATTTAACTGTTTATTGCTGTACTATTGTAGTTGCCTGTTGGGCTGTATCCAGACACATCTAGAAATGTAATTTTACTTCTGAGTACTGGACTACATTTTGTATTGAAATGTATCAGTGCTGTGTTCATAACTATGCATTATTTGCTCTGTCCTTGCTCATGGTTGAAATTTCTCAGTGCCCTGGACGTATGACATGGCCATTTTCCCTGGGTTCCCACATTTTCTGTTTGGTTTCTAGCCTTTTTTAAACAAGTAACATCTTTATTAAACCATCACAGTTTTGTTTAACAGTATTTTAAGAGGAGGAGAAGTGCCAACATCCTGGAAGAAAGCAGTGGTAGCTGCAATACCTAAAGAGGGTAAAGGTCCATCATACTGGCTTTGCCAGAGATGACCTGCACCTGTCACCCCTAGAATTCTGGATACTGGCTAAGGCATTTGCCACCCCTATAGTGCCTTTTTTAGGCAAGGTTCAAACGACAAACCCACCACCATAACAGATACAGGCAAGAAACAACTGAGGGTAATGCTACTCAACACTAGAAGTCTAAACCTCATACCATACTTTTCGGCCATCTAACCAGGACCAGAACACTAAGGGTGGAGGTGTGTCCATATTCATTAAGGATATCCACACCTCCAGGCTAGATGCCCAACATAATACATCAGAAATTATCCAAGTGCAACTAAATCTGGGCAAAACTGCAATCCATATTGTAGATTGCCACAGATCCCCCACCATGCCCCAGGATTCCCACTCCTCTTTTCTTGATATACTGGAAAATATTATGGTTCAACCAAACACCCTAATAATGGGCGATTTCAACTACCCCACCATTAACTGGGAAAACTACTCATGTACCAACTCCTTTGCTCAACTTATCTACACCACCACTGGGGGCAATAATATCCTATACCATGAAATATCCTGCCACTGCAATCTACCTTTCATTAATATTTATTTGTTTTGTGTGCATTGCCTAGGTTCATTAGTGTATACTAAGCAAATGACCTCAGATGCCTTTATAAGCCCATCCAAGCATCCCATATGTATCCTGGAAGTTTATGTGCTGACCTTTCTAAATCTAACCAAGTTTCCTAACTGTATCCTGCAAGTTTATGTCCCTTATAAGTTATTTTAATGGGTATATGTAAGCTGGAGCAAGATTCACAGGCTGCCACTGTCCATTAGAGACCCAGGTATATGTTGATTTCTCATCCACTGGTACAGGATTCCCTTGAATAAGGTTAGGGAAGAGCTCTGCTTCACACAGATGAGAAGCTTGTTCTACAGTATGGGGATCCTCTGAGACATATACCTGTTCAACATGTTCTATTTATGTCACAAGCAAAGTTTAAATCCCTAGACTGAGTAGTTCTGTATTAGTAATTCTAATGTATTCATTTTGCAGACATTTATAAAATAAAACTAGAGGTGAATTTGTCAGCAAGCAGATTTGCTATATCTTCCAGCTCCATTTACAGTCAGTTCTGCACACTCTCATGTGCTGCTTTTGAGGTTTTAAGCAAAGCTAACAAAAGCCTTGCAGTTGTATTTTGCCTGAGAGGTTATTTTTACCTCAAATTTGGTTTTAGTAGACTTAATTTGCCATCTTAGTTTTTTTATCTAGCTTGATAAGAGTGTTTTTATCATGCTGAGTGTAGCTCTTACTAATCTTGGCTATGACCTTTTTACTTTTATTGGACAGCCTATATATTTTGGATTCCATCATAGTTGTTTGTTTTCTGGCATAGTTCTGGGCTTATTTCTTATGAGCACAGCTGTTTCTTTGCATTTATTGACATGATTGTACAGGGTTTCTGTGAACAAATTTGCATAGTCAGGTGTGTTCTCAGGGTTTGTGGGGGCTTGAAATTTTAACAGGTTGTCACTTAGTCATAGGAATTTGGCATTATGATAGTTCATAAATGTTACAGGATTAACTGGGGTCACAGAAATTATTTGTATTATAAAGGAGACAGTTCTCTGGTCTGACCTTGCCAGAGAGGACAACGCACTAGAGGGCTACAGCATTCTCCTATATTTGTGAGTACTAGATTGAGGATGTTTGCATCTCTAGTGGCTGTATGGACTATCTGGTTCTAGGTGTTTGTATCTGCAAGTCCAAGAATCTCTGGGCTTGTAAATTTGGAGTCGTGTAAGTAACCCATGAATATGGTATTGGATTGAATGGTGAGAACTTACAGTAAGGCCAAGTACAAGCTATGGGTTTCTTAGTCACAGAAGGTGACCTACAACTTGCAAGGATATGATGTGGGACTTTGCATATAGAAGTGTGGATATAGAGAAGCCAAGCGCATCATTCTGTTTGACTAGTGTTGAAGTGAGTTTGTTGTTGATGCAGACTGAGACACCCCCACCTTCGGTCCCTGCATGTGCAGTACCTGGTCTAAACATGTGCAAGGCATTGTAACTCTGCACTGTGACAGTGTTCTCAGTGGCTTCAAACCATGTCACTGTAAGTTTACAGATATCCGCATTCTCCAGGTTGATGAGAACGTGGACTGAGTAGAGTTTATTGTTTAAATTCTTGGTGTTGAGCAGCAACACCTTAAGATTCCTTTGAGTTGGTTTTGCTATGACAGAAAGTTTTTCACTTTGGCATTACCTGAAAAGGCACTGTGGGGAAGGACAATGTTTTAGCCAATATTTGAAAGCCTAGAGGGGACAGGTAAAGACCATCCTTGGAAATGCAAGGTGGCCTGTTGATTATATCATGCCATACTGACAGTTATTTGACCCCCTTGGCATGACACCAAATACTAAACAAATTACTGAAACCAGTTATCTTTTGTTCATATTGTGACATCATCCTTGATAAAAGTAGAATGCTGCTTAATGCTAGGCATATAACACCCTTGGCCACATAGTCAAAGAGCTCCACAATGTCTTTCTTCCCATAGTCCAGGGAGGTACATCTTAGGTCATTTATACCTGCATAGACTATGGCTGAGTCATACTGATATTTGTTGTCTAATGACTTGAGTGCACAGGTGATCTGGCAGATCCTGATTCCTGATAGACAACTGATTATGATTTTCTCCTTATTCAGCCTGTTCAGCAAGACATTGTATGCCTCACAATGGAGACTGCAATGACTGAAATATTAGGTAGTGTGTTGCCTTGTGTTATGGACTTTGTAGCTGAGGGTACAAAGGGTGTGGCTGTATGTGCTGTGCTGGGCATTGTATAGGTGGTGAGCTTTTAGGGGTTGCTAAGGATTCATTTCGTAGAACAAATATATAGGAGGTCTTTGTGGTTTAAGAAGACTGCTTTTAAGTGCCTCAGCATATGTTAGCCTGTGTGTTGGATCAGTACTATGTGTAGTGGGTATAATGCTTACATTAATGACAACCTGATTGCTATTTTGAATGCTTTTGTGTGAGAGTCTTGTCTCCCATGAGATTGTGTAATTACATCGCTCACATAATGTATCTGTTTCTCCAAATATTATCTGGTTGTCAGTGAACATGAGACAATTTCTACATTGTCTCAGAATGCACATATCTGCCAAGCTGGTTGGGGGGGGGGGTTGGGAAAATGCCCATCCATGGTATCAGGTCTTTTTTACATGAACTAGAAAAGGTTGGTGCAGCAGAGGTTTACAGCAGACTAACTTGAGCACTATGAGAGTCAAAACTACAGTTATGCTATATATGACTCAGTTTGCATAGCAATGCTCATCAGCATGCAAACAAGTTACTCTGTGAACAGCTGATTAATGTTACAGGAGAAGTTTTATAGGGAAAATTTTAGTTTCTAAGTTTAAGTGTCTATACAAGGCACTGCTAAACACCACTGTGCAGTGAGCAGAGGGCCATCTAAAAAGCCCTCTGTTCACTGAAACAATCTCACTTTAAACCTCCCTTTGTGTTTCCCAACTAAGACAATCCAGGCTACTTTTATACTGCCACTAGAAATGCAGTTCCAGTCTTCTTAATGTAAAAATAAACTTTAGTTAACCTAATGTGAAAAGGTACAAGAAACAAATCAAACAACTAGCAACAAGTGATTGCAAGATGATTCTAAGACAAGCAAGCCATCAATAAGGAACACACACTTTAAATGCTTTAAAAGCATACTAGCAGTAGCCAGACCAAAGACAAACAAATACACTTTATATTAATGAAATGCCAAAAAAAGCAATAAATAATTTGAAAATATGGCAGCAATCATCAGGAATGATATAATGTCCTCATGCTCCTTCTCTCACCAGGAAGCACTAATCTCAAGCTGATTCCTGAAAAGCAGTTCCCAGGCCCTCCACTGATTTGTAGTCTAGTCCCAGATGTTACATATTTCAAAAGTAACCTGCACTAAATGAGTGGAGGACATGAAAGAGAGGCTAACACAGCCTTTAAGAGTATAAGGGGGAGGGTTTTTCCCAGTTTGATCTTTTAGTGTCCAGTAGGGTGATTAGATGATATAAGATTGGGAGGAGCTAACTTTACAATAGGGATGGAGAAATCAAAAGCCACCAGGTATAAAAAGCACAATAGGAACTGGGTGGGTGGTAAAAACTACAGGCCAACAAATGTCTTCAGGCCTATAGATTTCTCAAAACAGGAAATAATAGCAGTAAATAAAACGTATAAGCAGAACAGGCACTGCAGAAGGTAGCTCTAAATGGCTATAAAAGTAAGTGCAGGCACAAAGAAAGAAAGAAAACAAAATTATTTCCCTGGCCTATTTTCTGATTTTAAAACTCAAGCAGAGAGTCAAACATTGATTGTAATGCAAGACTTATTAGAACCAGACAAGCTAAACACTTGTGTACTGAATATCAGTCAAGGAAACAAAATAACCAATGAAAAACAAGTGAAATCTAAAACCCAAGTTTTAAAAGTTTCCATTGGTCAGGAGTATATCAAGCTCTTACATAGATAATCACTCAAACCCCATCCCACTTCCCTGGGTGGGTGAGCTGGCATTGGCCACTCCCTCATACCATTCCCTGACAACTTCCACAAGCACTTGTATCTTCTGAAAAAATGCAGTATTTTTGTATGTACTAAATACTTTAAACAACCTGACAAAGTATTGTATAGAATCTGGTGAAACCTCAGATGTTGCTGAAAAAACAATAATTGATATTTGCTTTGCAAGTTGCATATCTTGAGAGATTGTCCGTGTTATTTATATTGCTAATTATACAATTACACACATGTTTTGAGGCCGGGGTTGTTATGATAGTTAGTGTGTTTATCTAACAGACACAGGTTACAGGGTTTGATTCTCACCTCTGAGAAAATTTGGCTAGGCTTAAAATGGTACCCATGGGAAATTAGCCTAGTAATTACCTATGAACCTATCTTTTTATATTTATGTAACTATCTCAATAACCGTGCTCTCAAAGAAAAATGTCTTTTTGTCATGGAAGAGCTTACGTCTAGTTAACAAAAGTATTCCAACAATGAATGTCTAGGTTGTATAATTAACAAGGAATGACAAGTAGTTTGCGAAAGTTTAGCAAAAAATATAATTCTCTGTGTGCAAAATAATATATTATTGTATTTATATTAAGACTATGAATGCACTGACAATTATCACAGTATAGGAGTTAATGGCATATCATAAGAAGTGGCTAAAGGGTGCAGGAACCATAGGGTGGGGGGTGAGGCCCCACCCCCAGTTTAAACATGCTGGATGAATGTGCCCTACCTGACTCTTTAAAGATATTAAAAAAAAAGGAAGGTCCTGCAAGCACCCTGTTGCCTAGCTGACAGTTAACATTTCACTGCTATCTGCCACCAAGAGATCTACTGATGCAGTGCAACCACCAAGTTAAGTTCTGGACTATTCATGATTTTCCCATATTTACAAGTCAGCACTTTACTACAACCAAACTGCTGATCCTGACTGTCCATGAAGCCTCTCAACTTCTGCTTTTGGCAGAACCAATGACTTTTACTTTTCCTGTTTGACTCCCACATGAGCATGCCTGCCTTTAAAGAAAAGTGTTTCCATGATGACAGCAGAGCAAAGATGTGTATGCTCATTTCTAAATTACTATAATAGTTCTTGTAATGCTACATCTACAGATCACAAAGTACACTATGGGCAGGATTCATGAAGCCTCCGTGTAAGAGATACATGGCTTACACGGAGGCTGCAGTTAAACGGTGTGACGTCAGCATGTCATGCATATGCATGAGGGCTTGCTGAATCACACCTAAGGCTAACACGGTCCGTGGAAGACAGTAGGGGGCGTGTCCGTAGGCCAAGCCCTGCAAGCAGACACGCCCCCAGAAGAGTAAAATTGCCCAAAGTAAACACCCACGACAGAGGCCATGGAAATGTGAATAAACACAACACAACACATGCCCCCACAGACTATGAACATAAAATATATAAATGAACATGTTATATATTTTTTTTAAATCGTAAAGATATTTGCCTGTGAGTGCGCTCGTTTGTGCGGGCGTGCCCGTAGCTTAGCCACAGTTAGCAGTCAGTGGAAAAGGATATAAGAACTAAATATGCAAAGTAAGCCAAGAAGCAATAGGGTAGCAGTAGAGACGTCGGCTGAAGAGCAGGCATTCATGGTTTGAGCCCCCACAACATCAATTTTTATTTTTAGTAAAATAAGCACGAAACAAGTCCCTGACAAATATGTACACATATAAAATCAAAGTTTATGTAAAATGTAATGAAATAGTCCATTTATTTTGAAGAAATGTGAGATAACAAAACAATAAAAAATGCGAGATGTGCCTATAGCTGAACTACAGTTTAACAAGGTGAGTGCATCTGCCCGTAGGTGAGCAGTGGTTTAACAGGTGTAAAATGAGTGCCCGTAGGTGAGCAATGGTTTAACACGCTGGAACTGTGTGCCCCTAGCTGAGCTGAGCGTAATATGCGTGCTAACAGCCAAATGAAGCGTAAACCAGCGTACCCCGTTTGCGCGGAGCTGCGCATCGTGCCAACAAGCTAACCGACGGGCAACGTTGAGCAAGCTGTATCAAAACTGCCTTTGCACAGACACACCCCCTAGCCTGTCTAGACAGTCATAAAAAATAAAAAGCAGTGGTCAGGTTCGAACCCAGGATACTATGCACCATAGTCAAGGTACAGAACCACTAAGCCATGACAGCAGTACCTAGAAATGCAGTAATAGCAAATATATAGGAATGAATACAAAGTGGAGCATGACAAAGCATGTTTTGTGAAGTTGATACAAGTCCAAAATGGCCAATCACAGATATGTGCGGGAAAAACGGCATATATAAGCCCCATAGGCGGGAATACACAGCATAAACGATTGTAGAACTAACTTGCAGCCAGAATGTGAGGAGTAGGTGAGGGTAGTTGCTTTCGAGCACAGAGGTGGGGCATTGAGGAGTCCAGATACATGGTCTGGCTCCTAGTCCACAATCATGAGGCCCAACTCATGCAGGGCCAGGTCCTGTAGGGAGCATATAGGGCTGAGGCGTGGGACCGGTTGGCTCATGATCTCACCAGTGCCACAGGGATTCCAAGGACTGGTGAGCAGGTCCATCACCACCATGCAGACCTGAAGAGACACAAGCAGGACCAATTGAACCTTTGGATCCAGGAGGCCCGGCAAATGCCCAACGCCCCACTACTGAGTAAGTTACATTTAATTATGTATGTAAGAAATTAAACTAGCTGATATTATGGAGATGTGTATTCCAATGTTACTTTATTTATATTACAGCTGCAGGTGTCTGTTCTGCAAACCGCAGAGCCTATGGCGATAGGCTGGTGCGGTTGCGCCACCAGGGAGGTCAGTAATCCTCTCCCAGTAACTGTAAATAAATATAAAAGTATGACAGTTAGCAAAAGAGTGCAGTGTAGTCACTAAGTAATAAAATGCGCAAGTAACAGTGTAAGAGTGTTTCCAAGTATTGCTTGATTACAAAAGTGTGTTGCAGTCTGTAATCCAAACAGAAAAATGAAAATGTCTGAAATAAAGATGCCCCACCTGTAATATAATAGTACACAACCTGCAGCAGGCTGAAAAGTACAGCTGCAGAAGATGAGCAAATCACATGTGTGAAATATACCCCTGTTGAAATACTGAAACATGACAGAAGTGAGACTGCTGGAAAGGATTGTAATAACTACAGGTAAAACATGTCAATAAAGCGTAGAAGTAAGTACCATCCTGAATAGTAAAATGAAAACAAGTGAGAGAGTGTGAGAAAGAGTTATGAATCCACCAATAAAGTAGTAATAACCCGTGATTAAAGTATACTGCAGTCAGTACAGAATGAAATGCATGTGAGAAGCAGAACCAAACAGCTAAATGTGTTCAAAGTGTTGCTGCAGCTGGAATGTGTATCCCAAAATCTGGATATGTTGCTCTCAGTCTGCAATATGCAGATAGTATGATTGTCTGACATACCAAACATCCACAGTTGTCTATAGCTATATAAAGCAAATGTAGCAGGATGATGTAGCTGAACAAAGCCAGATATGAATGTGTATGAAGAACAATAAAATGTATACTGATGTAGCAGTAACAGTCCTATCACCAAATTGAAGTAGTTATCATATAGGAAACTGTAGTTAGAACAGTAGTGTGTATATATCTGCAGCTATTAGAAATGTACAGCATATGTATTGGTATTCGAAGGTGTTAATATTATTTTCTTCACCCCACCCTATAACCACATATAACCCATCCCACATGAAAATGGTATGTGCAATCACAATTAACACCCCTGGACATTTGTCCTGTTGGGTCATAAATATTTGCATGTCCGTTGATGCATCTGCCCTGTTCATACATCCAAACCTGATGGCCTGTTGCCATCAATCAACCCTGCATGTTGCTGGACTGTGTATTGCTGTTCAAATTATGCATGTGTTATGCTCGCTATTCAATGGTGTGAATATCTGGGTGTTTGGTTAATGGGAATACTAATGCATGCTGTTACAACTAATTGAGAATGGTATTGTATGTTACTAACCCAAACTGTCATGACATAATGCAAAACATAGGACGACAGGGAAGGCGGGTTCCAGTGGACCCACCTCTCCCACCTCAGCTGGCGAGTGCACCTGGCACTAGTGCCCAGTCTGGACCCTCCTCCGGTGGCCCTGTGCCACCTGTGGGTGGAAGCGCTGCAGGGGATGGGGCTCATCCCCCCTCTGCAAGCATGGCCGGAGGAGAACCACCACTCATCCTCCATAGCGTCCGGACTGTGGTGTGTAGGGAGATCCGGGACTCTGTTCTTGGGCCCCTATGCCAGCTTGAGGCACAGGTGGCACAACTTACTGGCATGCCTGTTGTCTGGCCTACACAGCCCCCAGCACAGCCCCATCCTGGGCAGTGAAGGAACAGTGGCAACTGCCCATGGTTGGGGATATCAGTTCCACTGTTGCCATCTGTGGGCTCATGGGCTCTGGATATCCAAACATCCATCCCCGTCAATTGTGTAACCCCCCCACACGTGTCATACACTGCCCCTGTATGCGTCTTGTTTGTCTTGTCTGTTGACCTACCCAACCTACCTCCCCAGCTATACTGACTTCCTTCACCTGACATACCACTCTCACCCGAAATAAAAAAAAAAAAGGGCACTCTGTACCCACAAAAAAATTACGCCCCATACATAGCTGCCCATTCCGCACACATGTCTGCTGGACATGGAAACTATCAATTACAATTGGCTGTACAACAAGTATTATTGTTGTCCTGACACCTCTCTCAGGGGTGGAAGGTTTCAAATGTCACACCAAATTACATACATATACACAGCTGTTGCTGATGAAGAAATGGGCAGCTATGGGCCTTACCTACATCCCTCCTGCAAATCCCAAGCTTGTTTCCCTACTGTCTTACCCTCTTTGTGACCCCTTTTTCACCACTTTCCTGTCTCCCCATTTTCATTTCTTTCAAAAAAATAGCGTGGGTGTGCACCAGAATAAGCACTGTTAAGCGGTTGTAACCGGGTGTGCGCAGAGCTGAACGCCAGTGCATGGGAGCTCCAGCAAACCAGCGCTAACCCGGTTACAACTGCTTAAAAGTGCCTTAGTCACTCTGATTGACAGGTCCTGTAGTCAGTTCAAAAGAAAAATAAAACCCCACTGTCAGTCCTGAACCCAGGACCTCGGAAACAGTAGTCTGCATGACCTACCACTAAGCCATGACTCTTATACAAGAACATTGTGCTAAAATAAATATATCATGTAATAGTAGGAATGAATGTAAAGGGAATATAGGATGTGTAGTACACAAAGCATGTCATTTGTACTTACTGTCAAAACTAGTGGATTTCCATAATAGTAGTGTGTGAACAGAAACAGCCATGCTAGTTGGTAGCTAGTGGGTAATAATGTCAGTTAATGTACATATATAAATGTATGTATATTTACATATATATATATATATATATATATATATATATATATATATATATATAGTTGTAGGTGTCAGTTTGCATACACACTTACTACAGGAAACAGGAGAGAGGAATGGAAAAATGGGAATCTACAACACAGCCTGAATCATGAGAGAGATACTAACCTTTACACTCACAGAACAGTGTCCACAGCATACCAGCATGGTCCCCGCCCTTACAATCTGAAAGGGCAACGCATATCTCACATACCCTTTTATAGCACTGTCCTGGAATTACAGTGAGAACTGCAATCAGTACACAACTGGCTGCATGCAATTAGCAAATGCTGGCATACAATTGGTGCAGAGGCCATCACATGGACTTATGCAGATACCTACAAAAGCATCCTGTACTCACACTCCACACATGCAATACGTTCATTGCACTGTCTGGAGGCAGACAGAGAGAGAGAGACAGACAGACAGAGACAGAGAGAGAGAGGAAAAAAAAAAAAACAACACATGGTACACACACTGAGTCTAAGCTGTCAGCAGTGACAGCAGCAAGCCGTGCCAGCAGCAGCAGGAAGCAGTAGTAGTGGTAATGCAACCAGCTGCGACAAACACAGGTAATGTAAAGTAACAGGTTAATAGTCTGCATACTGTGAACCCTCCATATGTGTCATAGGTCTATATCTATAGGTATGTCCATGTGATATGTTGTGTGCACGTAGTTCCACCAAAAGGGGATGACTATACATTACATGTCATTCAGTGTTAGGCCATGATCCTGGCAGCAGTATTCCGTTGCAGTGAGGCCTGTCTGTAGGATGTGTGTGTCAGCTGGTGTAACGACTATGGTGCTTAGTTAGTAGTCATCTGGGAACTTTGTCATCCACAACCCGCACATGTTCGCTTTTACATCTGAGAAATAAATGCCAAACAAGAGGGGTCCTAGGACAGAGGCCTGTGGGATACCACATGTGACTGACATTGAGTCTGACATGGCTCCTACAATATCGATATTATGGATTCTGTATGTCAGCCAGTGTGCAACCCATCATGTGACATATGTAGTAACATGTAAGCTAATGAGCTTGTCTATGATGCCTGGGTGGAGTACTGTGTTGAAGGCCTTAGGCAAGTCCAGGTAGGCTGTATGGATTGCGTTGCTCTCATCAATGGCTGTAGTGACTGTTTTGAAAGGTCAACCAGGTTCAAAAGGCAGGATCAGCCCATCACAAAGGCAAACTGGCTGGGAACAAGTGTCTGCAGGTACCCAATATCGCTGTATATGCGTCCCATACTGAATCATTCCATAGCTTTGCAGACCAGGCTGGTTAAGCTTATGGTGCGGTAGTTCCCAGGGTCAGTAGAGGTGCCTCCTTAGTGGAGTGGGACCACTGTTGCTGTATGCCAGTGTTCAGGTACATATCCTGAAGTACGGCCAAGGTTAAATATCAGTCTTATATGCGGTTGTATGTCCTCTTGGAGTTCACGTAGCACACATCCAGGGATACCATCAGGTCACATTGATGCTGTGTGTTCTGCTTTGCTGAGGGCGGCCCTCACCTGGACATGTGAGATGATAGGGAGGTTACATTCAGCTGTGATAAGTATTTCTACTTGTGGGGGAGAAGGAGGGGGGATACGTGCACCGAACCTGTCTGCAAGAATGTTGCCAATATCTGTGTGTTCGGTGAATGTCAAGTAGGTGTGTATTAACTCAGAGCATATCTGAGGCATTTGTTCCATATGTGTAACATAACTGAAGAAGGCCTTGTGGTTATCTATAGTGTTCGTGGCCATTTCCTCCCAGAGTAGGCCGTGGATGTTGTTATGACAGACCATAGCTTATTACCAGTGCTGACCACAGATGCCTTCCCTTAATGTGAATCTGCTCTGTCCTGCAGTAGCCTCCTTCTATTGTTATACAATCTGCCTTTGGCTGGGGTCCACCGGACAAGATGCCTAACCTTTGTGCATAGGGTCTGGGTTAGAAATGTGTGTGCATGTTCCATGCAATCTTTGGGATGTCCGTAGGAAGCATTCGCAAAGGGGTCAGCAGTATGGGTTGTGGCTTCCACTGGCCCAGTGGGCTGCATGGATACCATCTCAGTCCTAACAAGTGAATAACTGTCTAATCACATACATATCAAAGTAGTCTATTGTGCTGGTGGTGGTGGTGGTGGTGGGATATGTATATCCAGGCCGAGTAACTTGTGTCCAGATCACACTAGTGGATGGCGTTCCACATACAGTACCTTGGTATGAACCCCCAGAGTGAGGTTGTGCATTGGACCTTTCGCAGCGTGCTGACCGATGGGGCATGCTACTATGTTGTATGGAATGTGGCAGGTATTGTTGCACAGGTGTTGACTGAGCACTGATATCTGGCCATGTACTTGTGTATCCACCAAGAGACACACACATGCTACATATGGGAGTAGTAGTTTATCACTACAGTTGAGTATCATGTATAGTATGTGTGCCATATATTGCTGACATAGTCTGCTGATATCCTGTTTGTGTTCTCTTCCAGGGACATGGCGTCAGCGTAATCCGCCTACTCTGCAGCGAAGATGAGGAGATACACCAGAGCCTGGTGCGGGATTATGACATACTGTTTTCCGCACCAGCCAGAATCAGCAGGAGAGGGCTGCACTGTGGCAAGACCTTGTCCGTAGGGTAAATGACATTGGCACGCATAATAGGACATATGAGTAGGTACGACATCACTACAGTGATTTAATCAGAAATGTCCATCAGCGTGCGTCGGATATCCACAGACAACAGGTTGCCACAGGAGGTGGGGTGGCCACACATCCCCCCTCACCAGACTGGAGGGGCTACTCCTAAGTGTTGTGGCTCCAGCCCCGGAACAGCAACAGCAATACACCTGCATCATGATGGAGGCTGGATCCACACAGCAGCACGACATGGAGCATGCAGGTAATATGCCATATGTACACTTGACTGTTCTGTACACTGTTAGTTTATGCATGTGTAAGGTGTGTCCGTGGTATGTAGCTGTCAACATAGTATGTAATTGTGCAGGTGTGATATTGGCAATATCAGCAGCTGACGTGTGAAAGGCAACTGGTGTACTACTGCACTGTATCATATGCAGTATCAATGGCACAGTTGTGCCCACTGACATTAATCTCCTCATTTCTGCAGGTCCCTCCGGTGTGGCAGGCCATCCATGCTGGTGAGTGGGTTTTAACAATATCTATAATAGTCCTGATAGTGCTAGTAATACTAGTGTAACTCAGTAGTGCTCTGTGTGTATACTGCGGGGTGTGCATGTGTGCCTGTGTCCATGTGTGTATGTGTGCATGTGTGCATGTGTGCCTGTGTCCACATGTGCATGTGTGCATGTGTGCCTGTGTCCACGTGTGCATGTGTGCATGTGTGCATGTGTCCACGTGTGCATGTATGCATGTGTACACGTGTCCACGTGTGCATGTGTGCATGTGTGCATGTGTCCACGTGTGCATGTGTGCATGTGTGCATGTTTGCAGGTGTGCAAGTGTGCATGTGTGCAAGTGTCCACGTGTGCATGTGTGCATGTGTGCAAGTGTGCATGTGTGCATGTGTGCACATGTGGATATGTGCATGTGTGCATGTGTGCATGTGTGCCTGTGTCCATGTGTGCATGTGTGCATGTGTGCATGTGTCCACGTGTGCATGTGTGCATGTGTGCATAAGTGCATCACTGGTAACATTGTGTGGACACTGTAAACTGTGTTTCCTGTCTTCCTCCCACAGGTTCTGGTGCTGCTCTGGTGTCCTGCAGCAGGGAACCTGAATCTGGTACCACAGGTACTGATAATGATGATATCTGTGTAATGGCATAGGAAGGTGTGTCAGGATCCACCATTGGTCAGCCAATTGACAGTACACAGCTGTCAACCCCATCATTGCGCACAGTCATCCTGCCAGTACATCCTATGTCACCATTGTCCCTAGGTGATGGACAGGATACAGTGGGCATTGACCAGGGTAATGTGGTATCTGTGGCACATGCTTCCCCACACAGCAGCCATGGGCAGGGTTCTGCGATGGTACCACACAGACAGTTGCCCATGGGTTCTCGTGGGAGCATCCGTGGGCGTACTGCCTCTGGCAGATGTGCCCAAAAAGGTCTGTCAACCTCAGCTATGTTTCGGGCTGTCATGCAGGCACAGACGCGTATGGAAAGGTACACCAGACAGGGTCTGAGGGAGCTGAGAGCATGTCGCACAGCCATGACTGACAGTATGCGTGACATTGTGGATGCTATCCGTAATTTCACCGATGTCATAGACAGACGTTGTGGGGACATATTACAGCAGTTCCACAACCACATGTCCATGAGCCAGGGCAATGGTGGGCGGTTGCGGCATCGATGTGGCAGTATGCCAGCAACAGCAGCAGCTGGCAGTCGGCACAGATGACAACAGACCCACGGATGTCCCCATAGTGCCAGCAGTAGCCCCAGCAATGCTGGGTCTGTGCTGTCATCGGAACGCCCCAGGAGACCACGTGCACGTGGCTCTGGACAGTCCCAACAGGGACCTGTGTCCAGTCAACACACTCCCACTTCTGATGACAGTACCCAGTCTGTCTTAGTACCGGATATGGTCCGTAGCACCCCTGGCAGGCACAGGTACTGTGTCCATGCCCAAAGACACTGATCTGTATGACCTGCCAGGTGCAGTCTGTGGCTGTCCACAAACTCCTGTATATGGCAGCCATGAGGTGGAACTGTGTGCGTGCCTACACACATGCGAAATGTTAACACCTAGGGCTACCACATACACGCACACACTGCACCAACAGTGCCCCACCCTGTACTGCTGTCCCTCACCAGCACACATACACACACATGTCAATTGGTGGTATCATTGGCAGACTCAGGCATACCTAATTCACACCCTGTGCATATGATGAAACTGTGCCACCTCCTGCAATCTCCAACATCAGTGCAGGAACAGGTAAACATGTTGCTGATGCACAGGGTGACTACATAGAAGTGTATTAGTAGTATCATGTTGGTAACAGTACAGTGTGCTGATATGACTGTGTGTATATCCCAGCATGCCTGATGCAGTAACCGTATGACTGTCCTGAATTGTTATCTACACCCATAGTACGTACCAAAGTGTAACAGCTGCACATTATTGCATACAGGTGGTAAGGATGTCAACAGATAGCCACATACATGGGTAGCACAGGGGGGAAGCTAATGCAAGTAGTGATACGCAATGATGGACATGTACAGTAATGGTGGCAAGTTGCCCACAATGACTATGCAATGTGGATGTTTGCGCATGTTGATATGTGTGCATTACCAATGTAATCCAAATCAAAATTAACTATGACATAATATCAGTTCTACCATGGACATCTGAGCTGTGCATTCCTGGGTAAATGTTGATAGTGCCTACATATTTGCACTGTTACCTACTGTTAGTGTTACCCCTTCTTTGTTGTACAATGGACTACTTCCAGCCCTGCTTACTGTAGCTTTGTTTGCATGCATGTTCGCTAGTTCCCTGGAACACTGCTTCCACCGGCAATGCAGAGTTACAGTGCTTCTGTGGACTCCTAGTGACATCTGCATAGCGTACTATACGTATGTCAAGTTTACACATGACAGAACGTCACTGTCTGTCCTGTTCGCATGTACGTTGCCTGTGACACATTGCACATGTCTTACCTGGCATTTACTCACGTGTGCAGTCATATATGCCAGTGCTATGAAATCAGTAGCAGTACACCCACACATACACACCTTCAGTATGTTGTTCCCCATTGGCCCTATGTGTTGGTAATCACCATGGCAATCACACTACTATGGTAGCATGTGCAAAGGTAACCTGTGAATCACCTCTATGGTCCAGTTGTGGTTTATGTGAGTCATGTGGCAATGTCACAGCTGCCACATGTTTGCAGTCAACCCTCACCCCTGGCCAGGAACGTACAACACATGTGTGGGATGCCACCACATAGCCAATCTGAGGACTGAGCACTCTGAACCCAGTAATGCCATACCCTGTCAGGTGGCATGACATACTACAGTGACTACAATACCAGTCAGACATAGACCCACACTGACAGCAATCTGAACTCACTGGGGCATACTTGGAGACTCAGAATAGCATCCTGCCTGAGCATCACACACCTCCGCAGCTGGCACACAGGCATACGTTATGTCGGAACAGAGCACATGCCACACATGGCAAACACATCCCGTGTGCCACACACTCACAGCCTGTAGGGCTACACAACACACCTGCTACAGATGTGTCAGGTACCTCTCTTGGCCGCTGCAGTGGGGTCCCGTTCAACAGGCTGTACATGGGGAAGGTCACAGTGATATACCTGTGGGGCACTATGGTCCACCACAAAACCCATGCATACATGTCAGTCAGAGGCATGGACACATATGACTCAGTCATTGACCATGCCACTATGGATGACCTGAGACATACCTCCCTGGACTACATGATAGGGAACATAGAAGGGATCTCTCAGCATGTGGCATGGGCCAGTATGAGCCTGATCTTGGTTGCCATCATACCCTCACCAGGTATGCTACCACTATATGTAGGAAGGGTGTTCTATGTCTACATTCTGCTCAATCTCCAATGTCATTCATAGGATATCCACTGGCTGTCAACGTGTGCTTACATGCTAGGGAAGCCACAATGATTTGCGAGGGGCAGCTTGCACGTGACACCCATAGGCCATCGTATATTGGCGAAGCCCCTTGATACACACATAGTGCCTTATGCTGTAGGACACGGATTACATAGCCACCTCCGCGGGTATCACACAGGATAGGACACTAACAGTGATGTTACACTGGACACTGTCCTCAGCACGGTGAACTGCAATGTCTGTGCAGTACCAGAGTCCTGATTCATGGCTCACAGGTGCAACCCATCACTGCCAGGTTATACCTCATACCATGCCTGTCGTCCCCTACACATGTAACACACATGGACAGGGGGTGGTATCCCAAGGCACCACAGATACACACACCTCCAGGTTGTTGGCACAGCACAAAGCATCAGGGCCTATTCATGTGCAGCTAACAGTGAGTTGGACTGCCTTCTGGTTCATAGCCTGGCACACACAACCCTCCCATACACAGGAAACCCACCTATCCTCCATAACAACACTGGCAATATGACATTCTCAAGAAATGTCTTTATATGGCTGGACTGCATCCAGCCAAACATTGTGTGTGAGCATTACTGTAGCTACAACACACTAATTGAAAGGTTCCCAGCATGTGGTCACTGAATTGCAGTGGAATAACATGTTACCACTCCCACAACAGGTGGGAACATGCAGCACCTGTACATAGACTACATGTAGACTATATGGCCCAGACCAGATGTGTATCCCCTGCTGTAGGTATTTTACCATATACACCCACACTGTATAGACACATACCGCGCCCCTGCACAGTAAGACACAGTCATATTGTTATGCATTGCGAATACCATTTATCCACTCGAGGCACGTGTCAGACATGGTAACTACTGCAGGTCACAGGTATTTATGTGTATGTGTCACATACATACATCATGTGTGCATTGCCATTGCTGGTTTAGGCAATGGCATGCATTGTTATGCACAAAGACCCACACAAGGTCATAATGTGTGACACAACCACACGTGGCAGTTGTGGGTTTCCAAAACATACCTATCTGTACTCTGACAATGGTAATAGACCCAGTAGTGGAGCGCACTATTGGCATTACTGGCCAAGTCGCCCTGTTTGGCTGTGCTGATAGTGTGGTGACATCCCTTGTGTTTACTGGGGGAATATGCAGCATCTGGTGTATTGTAGTATTTGCCAAAAGGATCTGTTCTCTCACACTTGCAATTACACACACCCTACTACCACCACACACACACACACACTTGCCATTTGCAGGATTCATACCCCTATCTATGTCACGACACGTGAGAGAGACGCATTAGCGAAGCGCAGTATTCGGATTACTAGGAGGTTCCTCTTCTCCGGCTGTACTTATAGGGTGCTGACATCATCAGTGTTTGGAAAGGGTAATGTGCATCATGTAGTGTGATCTCCTGATTGCCAAAAAGAACATGTTTTTTATACAGAATTGCATACACACAAAATCCCCACATCCAAACACACACACTTGCCATTTGCAGGTTTTAAACCCCTACCTAACTATTCTATGACACTTGAAAGAGACACTTTAGCAGAGTGCGCTATTTGGATTTCTGGGAGGTGTCCCTTCTCCAGCTGTATGTATAGGGTGCTGACATCATCAGAGTTTGGAAAGGGTAATGTGCATCATGTAGTGTGATCTCCTGATTGCAAAAAAGCACGTCTTTCATACAGAATTGCACACACACAAACTCCCCACATCCAAACACACACACACTTGCCATTTGCAGGTTTCAAACTCCTAACTAACTATGCTATGACAGTTGAGAGAGACGCTTTAGCAGAGTGTGCTATTCGGATTACTGGGAAGTGTCTCTTCACCAGCTGTATGTATAGGGTGCTGACATCATCAGTGTTTGGAAAGGGTAATGTGCATCATGTAGTGTGATCTCCTGATTGCAAAAAAGCACATGCCTTTCATACAGAATTGCACACACACAAACTCCCCACATCCAAACACACACACTTGTCATTTGCAGGTTTCAAACTCCTATGACATTTGAAAGAGACGCATTAGCAGAGTGCGCTATTCAAAGTACTGGGAGGTTTCCCTTCTCCTGCTGTACTTATAGGGTGCTGACATCATCCGTGCTTAGATAGGGGAATGTGCATCCAGTAGAGTGCTTTCACAGTTGCCAAAAGGGACATCTCCCTCACATAGACTTGCACACACACTAACCCCCCTCCACACACACTGGGCAGTTGCAGGATTCAAACCCCTACCTAACTATGTTATGACTCTCGTGACAGACGCATTAGCAGAGCGCGCTATTCAGATTACTGGGAGGTTTCCCTTCTCCTGCTGTACTTATAGGGTGCCGACATCATCCGTGCTTAGATAGGGGAATGTGCATTCTGTAGAGTGCTGGACATCTCCTTCACACAGACTTGCACACACACTAACCCCCCTCCACACACACTGGGCAGTTGCAGGATTCAAACCCCTACCTAACTATGTTATGACACTCGTGACAGATGCATTAGCAGAGTGCACTATTCGAATTACTGGGAGGTTTCCCTTCTTCTGCTGTACTTATAGGGTGCTGACATCATCCGTGCTTAGATAGGGGAATGTGCATCCTGTAGAGTACTTTTACAGTTGCCAAAAGGGACATCTCCCTCACACAGACTTGCACACACACACACACACACACACACACACACACACACACACACACACACACACACACACACACACACTCACTGAGCATTTGCATGGTTCGAACTTCTACCTACCTATATTATGACACTTGAGGGAGACGCATTAGCAGAGCACGCTAACCGAATTACTGGGCATCTGGTCTGCATCTGCAGTATTTATAGGGTGCTGACATCTTTATTTCTACAGAGGTATGTACATCTAGTACTACCTGTCAGGTGGGGGATAGCATATATATGCATTTGCAGCCACCTACGTCAGGGTCAGATATGCACATCGCACTGGCAGATTATGTTCTATACCATGCTTCGTGACCACAGGACCTGTAACACACAACATAACCAGTCCAGAACACCACTCCCACATCCAGGACACACACTTTGCTTCCCTGGGAATAGTGCCGGGATATGCAGGTGTTCACATACACCATTCCAGTTGTTAACATTAGGTACAGGCATATTGTGTGTGAGAACTACTCAGGCCTCTACCACTTTACCCTACAGCCACTACAATTTATGGGTCCATGTGCTATGGCAGAACCACTCACCACAGCCACATGGGGGAATACATATTGCACCTGTCCATCTGCAACATGGGTACTCACTGTTCCACACTAGAGGTAGACCACCATTGTTGATATCTGACCATACCCACCTTTCCCTGGACATCCATATCCCATCCCCACCCCCAGGCAAGGTTGTCACTGCAAACAAACTGTATTTAGCACAAGCAGACTCTACACTTGTGAAGACTGGGGTGGACGACTTCAAAGGACTCATGCTGGGGGACTATACTGGCCACTCTGCATAATCCTTGACAATTGCGTTCTATGAGCATGTGTAAGGTTTGCATTGATCATGCTATCCCACATATGCCCATGACTGCTCCACAACAAGACACCTGTCAGGTGTACACCAGCCATATATGAGCCGTCCAACAGACAGAGTGAGCTAATACATTGCAGAGCTGTAGCCCACAGAGGGAGGACATCTGTGAACAGTACCGGCATGACACTTCATTCCCACATAATCATCACAACACAGTGTTGACAGTGAAATTGTCCAGACAATGCAGATAGGGCTCCCCTCAGTCTGTTATTGACGGCCACTTACTGTTAGAGGTCCTCAGCAACCCTCTTCCAGCACACACCAACAGCATGGCTGTGGCTTAGCACATTCAAACCCTGGGATCTCCACTGTGCCCCTGCTTGACAGAGGCACAGCTCACTAGCCTCACACATTGCCTTATGTGACCTACTTTACAGTGGCACAGTAGCCTACTGTACTGGGGATGCAGATGCCAAGCACACTCTGGCTAAGCTGTCATTCCCTAGGGCAACAAGCCTAGTATTGACCTCTACACCCATATGTTCAATTGACAGATGCACAATATTTGTTGTGCTGTTATGCTGTTTGCAGGTCTTTATTGCCATAGCATTCCCTGTTCCTATGAACAACTTGTGTATCTGTGGAAGATGTTTGAATATGAGGGCGATCCACTATATCACTTATGTCTCTGTAGTCATTTACTGTGTGCACTGGGCAGATTGCTGTGTTGTGGTTGGTTCCTGGAATGACACGTACAAGTACCAGATATGTGTGGCCAACTGCTAAACAGAGATATGGCCTAAGTGTGTGAGCATGCCCAGTTCAGCCTTTCCATGGCATGTTGTCTGACATATGCCTCATTTATCAAGTGTGCGAGCATGCCCAGTGTGAGCTTTCCATATGTTGCACTCTGAAGTCCACCACATATTTGGGTGTGTGTGAACTTCAACAATATCTTACTTTTATGGTTGTGTGTTGGGTGTCATGTTGTGTACTAACTGGCCAACTGCTTTGTGTCTGCCACAACAGGGATTATACTGTGCCTGCAGGGATTGCATGGGATACTTTGCATATAGTTGTCAACATCCTTTCATAATGACCTAACACTGTAGTACCGTATAGTGTTCTGGTTCAGTACTTTCACTGTGGTGGACAGTATCCTGGGCTTTAGCCCTATCACTGCTTGACATCTTCATAGTGAGCACATCAGACTGTGTAGGGGCCAGTTGTGCACATATGACCATGTTGTATTATGTTCAGATATGGAATACCTACACCAGGCTTGTCCAACATTGGTAGTGTATTCCACAACATAGGTGGACATTGGCAAACACTAGCGATGTTCCCTAGGCCATTTCTGATGCTAGTCACAGAGTGTGTTTGTCCTTCGACACACATTGTAACTGGAGTTTGCCATGACATATGTCATGGTTAGTATACTGTGCCTCCGTCTACCTCTGACATAACAGTGATACCCAGGGTTAACCTACCATCTCCCATCCACTCATCGGGATTCCTCTTAAGGGGTGTCGATAGGTGACTCTCTGGCTAACCTGTACTGGGAGTTTACTCAAGAGTGGGGGTGCCTTCTGTGTTATGGATCATTCTGTACAGCTTGTCCTATGTATGTCAGTGCTGGGGTTCAGGTCTCTCATGTGCATAGCTCACTGCCATTCAGATTGTACAAGGTGCAGCATGTTCATTGATTCCAGCTTGGACATGGCTTCATACATCAGGCACAGCTTGCCTCTGGCTGGGCAGTATGGCAGTGTGTGGAGCTGCAGTTTGTTTACTCAGACAACACATGGCATCTGTTCATGCACTTTGCTACTCCTGGTGGGGTATTGTTGTGGACTTTACAGTTGATGGAGGTGTCTGCTGAGGTATATCCCACAGGGGCTATTGTAGTCAATTGTGACGCTGATGAAGGATGACTGCAGAGCCACAGTGACCTCCCCTTATCTACATCTGACATCCTTCATGACTGGGTGGGTATATGGTATGTTTCTGCGAACACTACAGCCACATGTTTGTCCAGTGCAGGATATCTATCACCTTCTGTCCCCAGGTCTCTCATTACATGTTAGGTATGTAATGGGTTAACACCTGTGTGGTAATTTGTGGGCACTTACTGTATATCAACGGTGGTTGTCTATACACAGTTCTGCAATTAGCTTGCTGACATGGCTATGGCTCCAGTTGTCTGTTTCTAGGTGGCCCTTTTGTGGGTTGCATGTGTCAGCTGGGGGTCAGATATGGTGGGCTGTTTGTACTCCTCTGCATACATGTTCAGTCACAGTCCTTCCATGTTGGCCTGTACCTATGGGACATATATACGGAACGGGGGGGTCCCAGGACCAAGCCTTGTGGGATGCCACTCATATCTGCTTTGTAGTCTGACATGGATGCAGCATGTCTGGCCATGTCAGTTCTGTCCTTGGTCTGGTTTGCAACCCCTCTACTGACATAGGGGTATATATTTAAGCTGGTGAACATATCCATACTGAACTCGTAGGGTATTGTCTGGAAGCATATACACGGTCCAGCTACGCTGTGTGGACCACACTGCCCTCATCAATGACCTTAATGACTGTTTCAAATGGGTCAAACATGTTTAGGGGCAGGATCTGCAGTTACGACAGCCACACTGTGTAGTGTCCGGTATCAGTAGGTCCACGATAGCTTTATGTCTGCGGCACATACTGATCCTTTCCATAGCTGTGCAAACCAAACTTGTCAGGATCCTGGGGTGGTAGTTTGCAGTATCCATTCAGGCAACACCTTTGTTGTGAAGGACCACTGTTGTTGTACACTGCTCTTTGGGTACATATCCTGTGGTAAGGCTGACATTGGGCAGTAGTGTGATTTGGCATTCCATTATTCTTGGAGTCCATGTTGGCCTCAGCCCAGGACACCATCACATACCTTTGCTGCTGTGTGTTTTGCTTTGCAGATGATGGCTGTTACCTCAGCATCTGCAATGTCAGGGGACCAGCAGTCTGCTGGGATAGATATTTTGCTTTCTGGGGGGGGGGGGGGTTGCACTGCACCTGTCAGGTTGTATGTTGGCAATATGTGTGTGTGTTTGATATGTTGTTTGTAATATCTGTGTGATTCGGAGCATATCTGGGGATTCCCAACATGGTTCCTACCATCAGTTAAGTACGCCTTGTGATTATCCTTAGTGTCCTGTACAATTTGTATCTTCATAGGTTCATGGGTTCATACTAGGCTATCCACCCTAGGGCATTAGTAAGCCAAGCCAGAGTGTGTGTGTCTTTTGCCACCCCTTGCTATGTGACTATTATGGCCATTTATGATATTCTTTACTGTGCCTCTGTCTGGACGTGACACAGTGAAGATCCCCAGTGTATATGTACGATCATCCATCCACTTGGCAATATTCCTGTTGAGGGGTGTCAGTGAGGGGCTCTGCCTAACATGGATTGGGACCCTGTTTCTGGGTGTGGGGAGCCTCTGGGTTATGTATCTGTCCCTCCAGCACATCCTATTTCATTATGTGTTGAGGCTGACATCTGTCACTCCCACAGCTCCAATGGCTTTGATTTCCTGTGGTGGAGCATGTCCATTACTCCTGTGTTGGACATGGCCTTGTACAACAGACATACAATGCCTCTGTGTAGGCAGTCTGTGACTGCATTCAGCTGGGGTGTCTACAGCCAGGCAGCATATGACATATATTTGACACCCTTTATCCTCTTGGTGGGGTACCTTTGAGGTCTTCCGAACCGCTGCAGGTGTCAGGTATGGTACATCCCATATGAGTCATTGTACTAGATTATGGGTCTGATAAGGGAACAGTACAGAGGCACAGTGACCTCTGTTGATGTAGATGTGAATCCTTTCATGATACAGTGTCCAATATCGACAGTCTTCCTAGCCACATTGGCATTGTGAGTGTCACATGACAGGTTACTGTCGACTTGTGTCCCTAGGTCCCTGATTACTCTTTGCATACATAATGGTTTACCACCTATGTGGTACTTTGTGAGTACCTTGTCTGGTATTTGGTGGGACATTCATACTGTCCAGTGTCTTCAGGATGTCTGGGTGGGGTTCTTGTGTGTGAGAGTGTGGTCTGTCGCATGCTACAGACTGTACAGCAGTTTTGACTACACTTAGGTGCACATGGGTGGTCTCCGCTGCTTCTTGCGTTGTCAGTTACCTGGCCTTATGGGTGTCTGTGCTGCATATGGATACTCCCCCTCCTTTGATGTTTTGGTCAAGGTGTTGGGGCCATAACGCATGATATGTGGTATAACCTGGTAGTGCTGGTGTGCTATCAGTAGGCTTGCAGCAGGCTTCTGTCACTGCACAGACATCGATGTTCTCCATACTGGGAAGTGCCTCAGGGGCATGCATATTGCAGTTTACACATCTGGCATTGGTCAGCATTACCCTTATGTTTCTTACCACTTATGTTTTCTAGGGTGGTGGGTTAGTCTTTTTGGCCTTGCCTATGTACGGCTCTATGGAGGTGGCAAAGGCCTTATCCAGTAACCAGACGCCCAGGGGTAACAGGTGCAAGCCATCCCTGGAACAGCAGCATGGCTTGTCATGCATGACATCTCAAGCAGACAGACATTAGACCCTCTTGGACTGACAGCTGTAACGGTGCCACCTGTTAAAGCTGATCATTCTGTGTTTGTACTGTGGCATCATTCCTGGTGAGGGTTGGATGCTGCAAACGGCCAGTGTCATACCAGCCTGGGGTACATACTCAGAGAGCTCATCCATGTCTCTTTTCATGTAGTCCAGGGAGGTACATCTCAGGTCATTCACACCAGCATGGACAATGAGTGCATCATATTTCTGCTTGCTTTGGGGTGACCTGCGTACTTGTGTTATGTGGCATATTGTGGCAGCCTACAGGCAGCTTACTGTACCCTTTCCCTTGTTCAGTCTGGAGAGTGGGACAGCAGTGTGTCTGCCTATACAGACACCTATTACAAATGTATCAGGCATGTTGTTTCTCCTTCTGGCCTGTGACTGTTTGGCACACCAGCTTTGTGTACTATGTGTTGCATGTGCTATGTTTGGAGGTTGTGGTTGCTTGGGATCTGCTTTGGAGGCTTCTGTTGGTGTGGTGTGTTTGTAATTAGGGCCTCCGGGAATGTTTTTCTGTGTTTATGTGTTTGGTTTACAGTTGTGATAGGTCTATGTGGGACTGGGTTTGTGGTGTATGTGGTTACCTTCTCCTCCTGACTAGTTTTGACAGTACTGAGTTGGGGGAGCTCAGCCTCCGGTTTGGATACATGGTTGCATCTCTCACATATATTTGTATTTATTAGGGGAGTTGTGGGTTGTCTGTGTACTTGGGCCAGGTGTCACATTGCCTCTGGATTCACAGATTCTACTTGTTGTGGCTGGCCTTAGTGGATTGTATGTGTGGACATATTTTATTGCCATACTACTGATCAGTAATTACTTCCCTTTTTATGTTTGCTCTATCATGTAGTAGCTTCCTCATTCTCTTGCATGGTTTGGTAATGGCTGGAGTCCAGCATGCCAGATGCCTGCGTGTATGGCATTGTGTCTTGTTGTTATTTGTGATTGCATACTCCAAGCATTCCTGGCTGTGTTCATGGAATGCCTGTATAACATGTTCTGCGGTGTGTCCCATATTCTGCACTTGCACAGGGCCTTTCGTGGATTCCACATCGGTTTGGAGGGGTGCAACCTATGCTTTACACTTGTTTTTCACTGTGGTTTTCTGGCCAGGGACTGTGGTCAGGATGTGTATATCCAGTGTGATTACTCTATGGTCTGGTCTTATCAGTGAGGGATACACTTCTCATCTTGCCATCCAGTACACATGTTGCTGATTATCACATCCAATATGCGTACCCCTCTTGTGGGAGTGGTACATTGTTCCTGGGAATTTTGGTTTATGGATTCTGGGAACTTTTCTCCTACTGTGTTGGTGCTAGTATAATGCTCCCAGTGTATGTCTGGGTATTTTCAGTCAAGCAATATAATGTGGTTTGGGGGGCTTGATATATTCATGTATTCCAACATAGGCCAGGTGCAGTTCCTGGTATTAGGACAGTAGTCTGCAGCAGGCTATATACTGGGAGGTGGTTTTAGCCATTGGTATTTGACCATGGCTAATCCATGCTGCTTCTTGTTGTGGTACCAACATGGGGGTGTGGTTATCCTTGACATTTATTGCTAGTCACCCTCCTTTTGTAGCTTGTTCCATGTTTTGCAGCTGTACAGCACAGTATGAGGTGTAACCTGGTAGTGTTAGGGTGCTGATGTGAGCCTTGACCCAGTTTTCTATTACAGGACTGATATCAACATTCTCCATACTGTGTGCATTTACACTGCATACATCTTGCTGTTTAGACTTCCGGCATTGGGTAGCATTACATCTAGGTTCCTATCCCTTGTGGTACCTATGAAGGTGGGTTTGTGTTTTGAGACTTACCTATTCAGGGCATGCTGTGGGTACTGACAGCGTTTGCCAGTGTCCATGGGGCCTGGACTGATAGGTGCACGCCACCCCTAGCAGGTGGTGCATCATGTCATGCTCCGCATGTCTTCCAATGCTGAAACACATTGGCTCCCCTTTGACTAACTGCATTACTTCAGCCAGTTATTGCAATTGATCATCCTATCGTCATTTTGTGGCTTCATGCTTGGTGAGGGTGGATATTAGTCAGGGTCCTCAGGTGTGCATATAGTACATGGTGTTACATTACTTAACACATGACATTCATGCCTCAGGTGGTGCTGCAGGGCTGCCTCTGTTGGATGCGCATATTACACTCCCTGTACATGTTTGTGAGCAGGTCATGTCATTTTAGGCATCCCTGTTATTATTTGAGTGAGTCAGAGGGGGTATCATTCCCAGGGTTCCTACTGAGCCAGTGTATGTGCTATGCGTTGCCTCTTTGCCAAGGCCAGGGCATACTGGGCATGCCTCCTTCTGCCTACTGCGGCAGGCTCAGGTTTTTCCTCCTCCAAGTCACGCTCTGCCTGTGATGACCTTGGCAATGGTGGGGGGCTGTTTGTCCCAGCCCTATTCTGGTCCTGCTGCAGCTGTTTTCGCAAGATCATATTATGTAGCATAGCACATACCATGACAATTTGGGTACATGTAGTTGGTGTGTACTGCAAGGCTCCACCAGATGTGTCCAGACACCGAAACCATGACTTGAGCAGCCCAAACACATGCTCTATTACATTACGTGTTTGTGCATGTGCCTCATTATGGCGTTCCTGTTCAGGTGTGTGTGCGTTTCTGATGGGTGTCATCAGCCACAGCTCCAGTGCATAACCTGCACCCCCCACTAGGTGTCTGTGTGGGATGTCCCCATTGGCAAATGTCTGGTACAGCTGCGTCAAATGCCAGATGTGGGAATCATGGTAGCTCCCAGTGCAGCCAGCACACACATTCATTATTATGCCCTGGGCATCACACACGACCTGGCAGTTGATGGAGGGGAAGCCCTTGCGGTTAATGTAGGCCCTACCCCGCTCACCGGCTGGTGCTTTGATGCATATGTGCGTGCAGTCTATTGCACCCACTACCTCAGGGTATTCCGCTATTTGCTGGAAGAGACGCATATTGCTGGCCAATACCTCACGGGCATTGGGGAAATATACATGATCACCGGCATGTGCTGACATGGCATCCAGGAACTGGTGCAGTACACTGGAGGCTGATGCCTGTGATATCCCCATCATATCACCAGTTGGTCTTTGGAAGGTACCTGTTTCTAGTATTCTTAGGCAAACACATACCTTGGTTTCCACTGGGATGGGTTCCCCTCTGTTGGTTCTGTATGTGAGGCATGGCCTGCACAGCTCAACTATCTGCTGCAGGAGCTCTCTGTCCACTCTATAGCGCTCTACTATCTCCAGCTCATGTAACCCATGGTAGGTGACCCTGGGCCTGTACACTCTTCTCTGTCTCCTCGCTGTGGGTTGTCTGGCACCATCTGCATTGTCACCACCCTCAGCAAGTCGCCTATGTCTCATTATGACAGCTATGGCAGCCCCTAATATTTCTGCTCTGAGTTCAGCTTTTTCAGTTTTCACTTCTAATAGCTTACTCCTGTCTTGCAGTGTCTCTTCAGAGAAACATCCTGCACTGCTGTTTGCAGAGTTTTAAGTGCTGGGTTGGGCTACTATTCTGCCTGTGTAATTGCCTGCTTCTAATTGTTTTCACCTGCTAGCTCCAGCAGTATTCCCTGCTAGCATCCTACTAATTCTGTTGCTTCCTTTTTCCTTTCTGTTTCCTCAGGGGGGAGCAGCATGCATACCAGCAGAAACACGCTCACAGTGGCTTACACGCGTGCACACATGCTTACACGGTTCAGGATCTGCCTATTTGGGTTAAAACGTGTGCACACCAGCGCAAACAGTGTTACAAATCTACCAACACGCTCCCACATGCTCAGTCTGCCTTACACGCGCGCACGCTGCCCTACACGCGCTTCATGGCACGCACACGTGCGCATGCACGCCCAGCAAGAAACTTTGGTGTAAGTAACAGTGTACACCTTCCATTTCTTGACTTTCCCATGCTTATCTTGTGGCACTCCTCTTTCCCTGATCTGTGTCTGTCATCTGTCATGTTACACTGACCTCCAATGAACTGCATTTCTTTCTACCATTCCCCCCTGTGATGTCACCTATCTCCTATTCTATTCCTCCCCCTTATGTATCTCTTACACTACTCAGACTGTGCTCATTTGCTATGTGACTGTGGGATTCAGTATCCTAACCCTCATTTACATGAGATTGCCTACTAATGCTTAGTTACATGTCTTAGACAAAGTTTCCCCCCTTAGCAACCACTACACGGTGGCCATGTTGTTTTTGGTCTGCTGGTCCCTGCATTGTCATTCCATGTATTGCATAAAACCCACATTTGTGGGTTTATAACCTTCATTTTTATGTTTTATACAGCGCAGCTCGTTTGCGCGGGGCTGCGCTGCGTTTAAACATCGGCGATCGCCGAAAAAAAAAATTCTATTTTTATAATTTTTGCATCGGGTTACCTTGCCAATGGCCACATATTTGGCCATTGGCATGCTGCCTGACACATATGCACCCTTTATTTGGAGCTGACATGGCTCCATTGTGATTTTTGCAGAAACGTACTCAGTTGTGAACTGAGTACATTTCTGCAGCTAAAACGTCTCTTACACGGGCTGGTTTCTGCTTCGTGGATCGCTAATATACCTCATTTGCATACCTTTCGGCTGCAAGTGAGGTATTTAGCATATCCATGCCCAGTCCGTGTAAGAGACGTTTTAGTTGGTCTCTTATATGGAGTTTCGGGCTGTTCCTGGATCGCGAGGCTTGCATGGAGTGTTACACGTCTCTTACACTCCGTGCAAGCCTTCGTGAATCCTGCCCTATATCTATAGCTATGTGTGTGATCTGTTAATAACAGGATACAAATAAGATTATGCTTGCAATGGAAAATATTAAGAAAAGAAGATAAACACACTGTCTCCTCGTGCTGTGTATGCATTCTTAGTTTTATTTCAGTGAAGTCCTACTTCCATTTTTTTGTAGCTGTTAAATTAGTAAGCTAAGTTATAGGCTTACAGCACCTTTAAATACATTGATGTCATTGTTTATACTTTGCTATTTTTGATGTTTCCTCACAACTTGGATAAGTACTACACCCCTCTGCAACCAATCATACCACTGTTTCTCAGTGTGGTATGTAATTACCACTGTGTACAATAAGGATGTGAATTTGACACTGATTTGTGCATAATACAAATGTTTTACCATAGTGACCCCATTTCTATGTGCAGATGACCTTCAGCTGTACATAGCACTTATGGCGAGGAAGCAATAGTTGAGCGACTAGTGAGGGAGGAAGGTATGTAGGACACGGATGAGCTTCTTTCTTAATGTCCATCTCGATATTGCCAGTGGTTTGATTTACTTTCTTTTCTTAACATAGTCCTGAATTACTGCAAAATGTCACAGCAGCAGCAGCAACATCATTCCCACATGTCAGGCGCTAGTTTGTATAATATAATACTACATTATTAAACCTTTTAAGTATAATATCAGTTAGCACCAGTGTCCATGAGCTTTTGAAATGTGGATCTGGGTTCTGACTCCAGTCCAATAATGCAGTCATACCAGTAATTTGTTTTCCATGTTTTTATTTGTTTATTTTTTAAACATTAGCATGATCTTGCCAGCAACTTGTTTTCCATTATTTTTCTTAATAGTATTTGGCAGTTGAAAAGCACAGGAAGAGACGGTCTGCACATATAAATAGTTTTATATTCTGATGTAATGGACGGAGTAATGACTTGCTATGGGCAGCCTGACAGCAATGTTGCTTTCAATAACTTACATACCAACTTAATAAAAGTTTAAATGTTTGCAGGCTTTGTGGGAATCATTGGCGGTCTGCTGTGTTATTGCCATTTTCTCTGCATATTAAATTGCTTTATAACAAAGCTCTGTACCACACCTGGGTAAAAGTGTTGAGATTTTCCTCTCCCATAACGGAATAGTTTTAAATGTTGATCATTTCATTGCAATGTCTTTCTTGATGTCACAGCTCCATTTTAGTATTGCTGTGTTACTTTTTTATCTTTATTTAATTCAATAGTAAAGTTATAAATACTGATCTCTACAGCCATTTTGCTATTGTGCCTTGCATTATGTCAGAATTTTACTTCAGCAGCAGCACTGTGTTTCTAACAATGTACACCTAATCTTTTTAATACAATAATTGACTGAGCATCAAGATTGTTATTGTACATCTGCATGTACACAGATTGATAGTAAAAACATTGTACACAAAGGAGCTAAATAACATGCCCACATCCTGACCTATACGGCTTTGCTTGTTTTTGCAGTTAGAGTATTATCAATATTTGTATGCTAATAATATTTCAACAATGGTAGCCTGAGCATTTGAGAGGAAGGGGTCTTCTACAGTGGATGTGAATGCATGTGTAATGTGATGCAATTAGAATGAGATCAGAATTCAATGAGATACTGAACGTTGTATGTGAAAAGTTCTAGACAATTTATATTTGCTTTAATAATGCATTAAGGGGATTGGTAGCAGGACTGAGTCATTCCCACTATTTTTTTGTCTTTATTCTTGTTACTTGAGCTAAGCGGGTGAGAAGGCAGAGGGGGATGCACTAGATTGGCCTATATGGTTTTGATAGCACAGAGCTGAAATACATTTGTGGGCCATTATTTATGCACATTTTCATTCATTTGATCACAAGCAGATATCAGTTGGCTACACAGTTATGCAAGTGGCAGCAATTGATGGTTATGTGTGTGCTTATGTGTTTGTGGGGGGGGGGGGGGCATTGCTGTCAACTGTCCCTGATCTTGCCTTATTCTTTTGGTCTGCTCCTGCTAAAAGCTGTGGTTATCTGGAAAATTGCTGTAGCAAGTGAAAAATAACAGACCTGTGGATTTTAGATTTCATTTCCTTCAAAAAATGCTTGCAAATATAAAACCTGTTATTTCAGCACCTTTCTAAGTATATAAGAGAAATATTTAAAATCTCTCTCTGATGTTGGTTCTTTCTTCCTGGTTCTTAAAGTAAGAAGTTAAGAGGGCAGAGGGGATTGCAACGGACTGAGCTGTATGATTATGCCAGTACTGAGCTGAAATAAATTTCTGGGCCATTGTTTATGTATTTATTAACTAATTTCGTCCTAGGCAGACATCTGATTTGTATACCATCATACAAGTTGTTGTAATTGATGTGTGTGTGTGTGTGTGTGTGTGTGTGTGTGTGTGTGTGTGTGTGTGTGTGTGTGTGTGTGTGTGTGTAGTTTTATCTTTGGGCACTCATCATATCGGAAGGCACATATATAAATCTCCTAGATAGCAGTAAAGCGGTTAATGAGCAATTATCTTTCAAAAATAACACAGAAAATGTATTACAGAGCTTCTTGACCCTAAGACCTTCTGGGTGTCCGCTACTCCCACACACCATGCTGTATAACTGGATTTTAAAACAGGCTTAGTGGGGGGGGTTATCTTCAAACCTCCAACCTTGACCTCACTTAGTCTAAAACTGACTATGCTCAGAGGTCTGCACAAAAGGTAAATGTAGCTTATATGGAGGCTGTGGACAATGTGGTCATTATTTATTTATTTTTATTCAATGTCAGATGTTTTCAGGGAAGATTACTAGAGTTTGTCTGGGGGCAGTGCACTTTCTTTGTCCAACATGCTAGACTGCACTTCTGTGAAGAAAATTCTTTTCACTTTAAAGTGGCATGTATATAGCTGGGTATCTGTCAGAAATATAGGTAAGGATGCATGCTTTGTATATATGCCTGACAGCAACAAGTTGAAATATGTTACGTGGTACCTCGTTCATTTACTTTTAACCCAGTCTGACATTACAGTGGTCCAGAGAAGATGGCTGTCTTTCAGAGATGGGGTAAAGAGACAAGAAAAAACTAATATTTTCTGTCACTTTTATATGTTATAGAGAGTCATGCATATTTTACATGCTCTGAGAAGCATGATCATATTTGAAATTGTATCTATTTTCTTTAAACGCTGATAGGCTGTGCAAAACAAAATGAAGGTGGGATTATGAATGGGTCTTGTCCTGTAAATTTCATAAGATCTAGAAGTGGTAGATAAAATGTTGTCATTTGAAGTAAAGGTGGAATTCAAACCAGAATTGTAAAGTAACATAACGCAACTTTTCTAACCCATCTAGCTGAAAACAAATGTACAACTTTCAGCTCTGTTCAGAGTAAAATAAACAAAAGCCACTGAAAACATAAATCAAAGAGTGCAGGTTCCTACATAAAAGTGATATTTTCATTATTTATATATGTTGGGGCATACACAAATTACATGAAAATTATTTTTTTTCATTAAAATTCAAGACGCAGCTGTTCCTTTATTTTAGATTAAATGTACCCAGTGTTAGCGATCAATGTTAACAGTGACATTCTCTCAAAACTTCAGAAATATACATTAAACAATTCTGGAGACTGAGGCTTTCAAATGCAAAGACCAAATATATTCAAAACCAGGCAGTATTTAGGGGATAGATCACCAGAAAATCCTTAGCGATCAAGAGTTTACTTAGTATATATCTGCTGAGCATTTAGAAAAAATAAAACACTCCTACTTATTATAGTGTTGTGTTATATAGAACAATTAAATGAAGCAATACAAGCAGTAAAGTACCAAGCTAAAGGCATGAGTTTGGGGGGACTTTGTGTTAGCTGCTCCTGTTGCCCATAAAGTTTTTGATTTTGGTGTAGCTTAGTATTGCTACCTTAAAGAGCTTAGTTCTTCAGTTCAGTTCTCTGCTGTATTCATTTAGAGCTTGCAAATCCTCTCTAGGCATGCTTTTTTGCCAGATGTTCCAGTTTCCTTCTACATCCTAAGGGCATTTTATAGGTAAACTGATGATCCTAGTGTGTGTGTGTGTGTGTGTGTGTGTGTGTGTGTGTGTGTGTGTGTGTGTGTGTGTGTGTGTGTGCATGTGAGTGCGTGTGCGTGTGTGTGTATGTGTGTGTGTGTCTGTGTGTGTGTGTGTGTGTGTGTGTGTGTGTGTGTGTGTGTGTGTGTGTGTGTGTGTGTGTGTGTGTGTGTGTGTGTGTCTGTGCATGTGACAGAGAGAGAAAGAGAGAGAGAGAGATGTGAGCATTCTGTGATAGAATTACCAACTGTGTGTCTGATGCCATGGGAGTACAAACAAATGGCAAACTTATTTAAATACTTTTCTTTTGCTTCCTATTGTTAATACATTTGGTTTGCAAAATGTGTGTAACCTTAAGAGATTTTCTCTTGTAAATATAAAAGGAAATGAAAGGAAACAAAATAAACTAGGAATAAACCCCTATATCACCTGCTGGATTGCCAAATGGCTCATAAATAGGACGTAGATAATCAAAACAGGGGAAGCTACCTCCACAAAGAGACCAGTCAGCAGTGGATTCCTCCAGGGTTCTGTGCTGAGACCTCTCCTGTTTGACATCTACTTTTCTGAAGTAAAAGCCAGTACTGAATGACTCTGGCTAAGTTTGCAGAAGACTGCTAGCTAGCAGCAGTCATTGAATCTCCAAATGATTTACCCATCATGCAGGAAGGTTTGTCTTTCCCCAGGAAACTACCACAATGACAATATGCCCCTAAGAGCTGACCCAGTTGCTTTGGATTTCAGAAATTGTGTGGACAGTATTCTGACTTTTGACGAACATGTGTTTATTTTTGTAAGAAAGTCCTATATCGCACAGCTTATAAACAAAACAATTGTATCTAGATCTAGAGGTATCATTGTCCAGATTTACTCAACCCTCAATAGGCCAGTCATTGAATATAATGCCCCCTTTAGCATGTATCTATCCAGACACATGCAATAACTGGAAAGCCTACACAGATACCTTGCTAAAAGGATATGAGACCTAAACAACATGTCCTACATGGACCGACTCAAAGCCCTGTTACTATACTCGGTATCCTACAGACTGGAGGTGACGTGTTTGCCATATAAGGCATCCTCTGATCCATTACTGATGGATTTACTACACATCAGCAAATTAAATAGCATCAGAAATCATTGATCTGGGGGGCATGGCCAAGATGTGAGCAGTTAACAGCACTGTTTTTAGCTCTGCATCATTTTAACATCTCAGACAGGATTTTTACTAAAAAGCTCAACTAGAACATTGCAAAACTTGATAGATTTATAGTTGAACATCTGCTGAAAGATTTATTACAAAAAAACACAAGAGGCAACTGCAGCTTGAGGAGATCAGGAAACACAACGTTGAGAAGTAAATGTAAAGACAGTAACCTGATCTCTACCACGATGTAAAAAAGACACACTTGAGAATCCAAAAGGCAGTAAGCAGAAATTAAACAGCAAATATTAAGGTAGAACACTTGTGGTTAAAAGTCCATGAAGCAGTCAGACAACGTAGCAAAATTGTAGTAAAAAAGCTCCTTTAATCCAAAAAATAGTGGGTAACGGTAAGCGCTTTCGCGTGGGTGCAACCACGCTTCCTCAGACAAAGAAAAACCCCACATACACTGTTTAAATAGCATAAGCTAAACTCTAAATTATGTCAATTAAACTGTGTCAATTAAACTAAATTAAATTAAAAGAACGGAATTTATACTTAGTAGCGGTATGTTACAAACACACTTTCTATAAACAGTTTTGTTTATAATGTTGTTGATACTCAGTACAGTTATATTTATATATATTCATATAAAATTTCCTAGGCATAAATAATATGTTAGGCATTTTTTATATTTCTTTTATTATTTATTTGTTGCATTGTAGTAGCAAATTGCTCTGTATAAATATATTTAGTGTTAATTGGCGGCTGCACTACAAGCATTCGCCTTTAAAAGAGCGGAATTCATACTTAGTAATGGTATGTTGCAAATATATTTTTTATAAGCAGTTTTGTATATAATGTTTTGACACTTAGCACATTTATATCTTTTGTTAGTATAAGTTTACGATCTAGTTTCTAGACCGATAAGGCTGTTTTGCTTGTTGCCTTGTGTTAGTAAGCTGTCCTAAAAAGACATGCTTAGTGTTAATCGGTAGCTGTATTGCAAGCATTCGTCTTTCACTGGACGGAAACTATACTTAACAGCGGTATGTTTTATATACAATCTTATTTATATACAATCTTATTTATAGTTTTGCTTATAAAGCCTCTATTAGCTAGCACGTTTACATCTTCTGCTAAGCATAAGTTTTATTGTTTATTTACAGTTCGATGTTTAGATAGATCAGTCTGATTTTAATTTTAGTTACTTGGCTTTTCGTAACATGTTACTAGTGTTAAACTGCATTTTCTGACTAATCATTATATATGTATATATTCTTTATTTGTTGAAAAAATAATTATTGTTTATCAATATTTATTTTACCATCAAATGGTTAGGAGATTTATATCTGTAGAGTTGTGTTTGGGGAATGCAGAGGGAGAAGTTGTGTCTCAGTGACACCTTTGTTGGTTCGTTTAGCTTTACGCTAACCTGCAATTAATACTTATCTTTTGCATTTGCTTCTCTTTGTCCTATTCCCTGCTTAATTAATGTTTACAAATGATTTCACAGATGATATGTCTTTGGATATGGTCTTGAAATTTGATATTTGTGATTTTGCATTGTTACGTTTTGCATCTTATACTGTTGTACTGTTGCTAGATGGATGTTAGTTAGGCTATTTTTTCTTTAAATCACTTGTTGCCAATTAGTTTAATTGACACAGTTTAATTGACATAATTTAGAGTTTAGCTTATGCTATTTAAACAGTGTATGTGGGGTTTTTCTTTGTCTGAGGAAGCGTGGTTGCACCCAGCGCTTACCGTTACCCACTATTTTTTGGATTAAAGGAGCTTTTTTACTACAATTTTGCTACGTTGTCTGACTGCTTCATGGACTTTTAACCACAAGTGTTCTACCTTAATATTTGCTGTTTAATTTCTGCTTACTGCCTTTTGGATTTTCAAGTGTGTCTTTTTTACATCGTGGTAGAGATCAGGTTACTGTCTTTACATTTATTACAAAAAGTAATAAGTTTGAAACTCTTCAAATTGCTTTTTCCTGTCAAGAAAACCAGAAAGAACTAATTGTTTCAGAATGAGCCACACTAAGCCCAGTGTACAGGACAGTACTATGAAAAAAGCCATACAGACTATATTAAGTAACATCCATGAGTTATCTAAAAACAGGTCCAACGCACCGCTGAAGACAAAACTCAAGTTTAATAGAATACAGGTGAAGCGCTTTTCGTCGCTCAAGTTTGAGAGATAAGTATAAGTATAAATATAAACATTTTTATCTTATGTATTATACACTTGTTCGCTGTTGCCAGCTGTGGAAGTAGAAATGTTCTGTTAGTTTTTAACTTGGCGGGTTTTTTAATTGAATGATTGCTTGCTAATTGATATTCCCAATGAATATACTTGTGACGTGAGAGTATAAAAATGTTAATGGAATTAAGTTTGTTAGTCTGAGGAAGTTGCTCAAACTTGAGCGACGAAAAGCGCTTCACCTGTATTCTATTAAACTTGAGTTTTGTCTTCAGCGGTGCGTTGGACCTGTTTTTTGATTTCCTTAGTTTGTTTTTGGATCACTGAGTTTATCCATGAGTTATCTGCAAAGAAAGATAAATTATAAAACAAGATTGGTAATTTTAAAGATGAAGTTAAAAAAACAAGTTGAAGTGCTGAGTGAATCTCATAAAAACAATCATCACAAATCTCAAATATAGAAGAGGCAATATCTGATTTTGATGGAAGATTACTTGAAATGAGAATAACACTGAATTTCTTCAAAAACAAAACAACTTATTCTAGGATAAAATAGAAGACTTAGAGAACAGATCTAGAAGGAATAACATCAGGATTTATGGAATTCCTGAAAAAGAAGAGGGAGAAGGTATGATTCAATGCTTTAATACCTGGCTGCCTAAAACTTTGAATATGTCTGAAGCTTTTTTCTTTAAAAGGGCCCATAAATCACTTTCTAACTCAACTTAAAAAAAAAAAAAAAAACACCTTTGCCAAGATCAGTGATATTAAGATATTTCTCAAGTCAAGATAAGGATTTAGTCTTAAAAACTGCATGGACTAATTATCCAGTTAAAATTAAAGGAAATGCTACAATATTTGACAATGACTATTCTACATTAGTGATGTCCAAGAGAAAAGCACCTGTGCCACTTGTTAAAATCTTAAAGAAAACAATATTAAAGCACACATCTTCTTTCAAGCAAAAATAATGATTTACCTTCCAGAAGGAAAGAATATTTTTAACACATTGGAAGATGCAATAGACTTTATACAGAAAAATAAAATCCTAGGAAAAACAGAAGAAATGGACTGGGATCTATGAATGTATTCGAAGAGAAATGCAACAAGAGATGATTGGTTAATAAAAGACAAAAAACAGTAAAAAATGAAGAACAAATGAAAATTAATGTATTTCTTGCTTATGAATTCTTATTAATTTAAATAAGTGCTTAATACTTATGAACAGATGCTGAACATTACTTTTTACAAGGTATATTATTTATTTATTTCTCTACTTCAAATGTTTACTAGTTCCCTTTTTAAAATGTTAGAGTTTGATTCTTTTAACTGTATATTAAATTAAATCCACTTAATTTCACTTTGAGTTTACAAAGGTTAAACTATTCATCTTATTAAAAGCTAATCATTATTATAATGAAACTTACGTTAGGTAGCACACTTTCTGATATCATGGCATAGCTGAGTAATGTACTATTAAATATAATACAACATGCAACGAATGACACTAAAGAGGCATCTTAAGTTATATTTTGGTTTCTTTAAATGGTCCAGTAGTGTGCTACTGATAGTATACTTGACATGCAATAACATCCAGGAGAGACATGCTATATTATAAACAAAGTATAAAAAATATAGTTTTTCATATATATAAAAGTTATTATTGGAATTATATCAAATACAGTAATCCTCCACACTTTTACAAGTTAAACCTGGACCCCACATAACTGACATTCTTTTAATACAAGTTTATTTGCTGTGCCACCTTTAAAAAAATGACTGTCTGCTTTATGTTAAACATCTCATACAAATACTGCTTGCTGAATCATTAAATGTTATTTATTTGAGTGCAATGGCTTTCTAGTGATTGGAATATTTTGAGATGTTTTTTGATGTTTTTATGGTGGTTTGCAGGGGTTTGAGGGACTGATGTGTGGTCTGGATGTGGCTTGATTCACTTGTGAGCATTTTCATATGAATTGTAGCTCATAAACTGCTCGTTTGCAACCCCATCTCAGGAGGACCAGCTTGAATCAGTTTAAGTAGAATCATGAGTGCTTCAGTGATGCTGCAGGAGTTCTAAAATTCTAAGAACTGTCCAGGTTACTTCTTCCTGTCTAAAAGTAAATAATCAGAATATTTGAATCATATGCTAAGATGTCAATGAATAAAAGTTACATTATAAGCAAAAGACAGTGAATTGCATTAAAAACCACTGTCAGTTATTAAATAGTTCTGAATGCTTGCACTATACCAAAAGGATAGTTTATATACTATCCTATAGAATGACACTTCTGATAAAAGAGTTAGGATTCTGTTTCTCTGTTATTGTCTCTTTTTAATGATAGCAAAACTTAATATCCCAGAACAATTTATTATGGAAAGTTTGAATTTTAAAAGGGAAGATTTTTCAGAGGCTTGTTAAGATACTATTAGACATAACATTTAAGGAAAAAAATAGGACCAATTTTAACAGTAGTACTAGATTAAAGAGTATCAGATATATAAAATGTTATATTATATGGCACTGTACACTAGGATTAGAGCTAAAATATAAAGCCTAGGAATATAGTAATAGTACAAGACATAGTATAAAAACAGAAATAGAAAGATATCAGAATAAGTAAATATGTATATAGTTTAAGAATGTAAGTATGTCTGCAAGGGTAGGAGGTTGGCATAGTGGTTAAGGTGCTCACCATATAGGCACAAGGGACATAGTTTGAGTCTCACATGAAGCAATTGGCTGGGTTTGGAATGGCCCACAATACAGTTAGCTTGGTACTAATTTATGAACTTATGATCCTATGAACAACTTTACATGTAATGAATTAAACAGAGAAAAATATAAAATCATCTGACCTATAAATTAATAAATATGAAAATAAAAACTGACTTCTTCTCTATAGTAGACCATGGAGATAATGTGAGGTACAAGGAAAGATAACTGTAGTGTTATTCAGTTTGGTCTGTTAAAGAGATCAAAAATTTCTTTGAAATAAAAATGAATGGTGAAGTGACTGACATTGTCCTGTGGATTCACTAAAGGCTTATGGAAGCATTACAAGCTGGTATATTAGTAAAACAAGAGAATAGAACAAACAATTGAATACACTGCAGGCAAAATAGACACACTAAAGTTAAATCTTAAACCAAATGATGATATCAGTCACTCTGAACTTAAAAACTTAAATACAAAATATGTTGAAATTCTAAACCATAAAGTTTCAATAAACCTGGAAAACGTAGACTTCAGGCATATTCATTAAACCCTTTAATATTGCATAAACTTGTTCTTAGATCAAAGAAAATGAATAAACTAAATCATATAAAAAATTATACCACATATAAATAATCATAAAAAAGAAAATAGAACAAATATTAAAGGTATTTATGAGGGCTTTAAAATATTTTATAAAAATATAAATAATAACACAAATAATCTAGATAATGATGATATAGTTGAAACTATTCTATGGGAAAATATAAATAATAAATTAACAAGTGAACAAATAAAAATATAGGCTATTCACTTTATCAGAAATAAAAGATCAAATGAAAAAGTCAAAAAATAATAAGGAACCGGGATTAGATGGTCTTATACCAGAACTATATAAAATACTACCAAATGCAGTTAAAATATCAGATAAGGTCTGTAGAGAAATAAAAACAATTGTTGAAGTTCCCCCATAATGGAAATATTCCCTTATATAACATATTCTAAAACAAGATAAGGATCCTACAAAGTGCACATCATACACACCTATTTCACTCTTAAATTTGGACTAAAAGATGTTCATGCACATTTTATCAAACAGAATTATTCTACTTATACCTAAACTAATTAACAATGATCAAATTGGGTTTATTTTAAACAGACAAGTACAGGATAATGCAATAAGAATGCATATATTAATAGACTATGCAAATAAAAATAAAAAGAACTTCTGTCATCAGTCTCAATTTAGATAAGACTTTTGACTCAGTTAATTGGTTGCACCTGTTTAAAACACTTAAAGTGTACAATTTCTGACCTGAGCTAATTGTGTTAATTTCTAAGTTATATAATAATTCTTGTGCTTATGTTTAAATGGGTTATTTTCTTTCTAACTCCTTTAAATAACAAAATGGCACAAAACAAGACTGCCCATTATCACCTGTACTTTTTGCATTAGCTATAGAATCCTTTGTTAATAGTATTAGATCCAATTACTAACAATAGGAAATATAGAAAATTTATTAGAACATATAATTAGTTCTATGAGTGAGCTTGAAGAAATCTCAAACTTAAGATTTAATCATAATAAAACAAGTGCATTATTAATTAATCCAAAATTTAAAAAATCATACAAAAAATAGTCTAACTTCAATTGGAATAGCAGTCAAATGAAATACATTGGTATAACCATAAAGAAGTGGTACAAACATTGACAACATTTTAAATTTAGTCACAAACTGGACCAAATTCTTCTTTACCATAGAAGAATGATTAATGCTTATTAAGATGATAATTTCCTAAAAATATTGTTTGCCTTACAATCTTTAGTACTATCTCCACCAAAAAAAAAAAAAATGATGAAGTGGATAAACAATATTCTACTTAATTTTTCTGGCATCATAATAAACCAAGAGTTTCCTTTGATTGGTACAGAAAAGGTTGGGATAATAGTGGAACAGGATTCCCAGATATTCAATTGTATGCTACTTCTACAATTGTAAAAGTTATAGTGCTGTGGATAAATTCTTTTTATGAATCAAAATGGAAACAAATACATCAAGAAATATTATTAGTAAATAATAAATATATCACAACCAGATATAAACAAAAAGTATGTAATAGTTTTATCTTGTTATTAAGAGATTTTTGCTTAAATGGTATTACACACTCTTCTCAATTTCCCTATTTAAGTAACATCATTTCCTCTTTCCAAAAGTTCACATATTCTGATTGTATTAAAGACTTAAGATTTTCTATGTCCAATTGCATATGCAAATGATTGCTTAGAAACTCATAACTTCGAAAAAAAATAGTATTGAAACAACAAAGTAACTTAATTTATTGGCTTCAATTCTTAAATGGTACTTGCATGTATACTGTTGAAAATTGAAAGTCCAACTACAATCAAGATTCTGAGAAATGGTTAATTTTACAAATTTTTAGAGACTGTGAACACAGAAGCAAATAAGTTATTTAGCCTAGATAAGAAATTGTTCCCCAAATTATTGGAATTCTTAATAAATATCATTAATAATGCAATGAAAAATAAATAATTTTTGTCATAAATTTATAAAATGATGAAGTTAGATTTCACATATTTAGACAATTCCTATTGGAACTACTTCTCACAAATTAATAATGACTAATGTGACGAATATGAGAAATTTATATTAACATTTACAGATAAAACTATCCCCCAGATTCTCAAAAGCTTGCACAGAGTGCAAGATCAGTGCAGGAGCTCAAGCAGGTAATATTTCCACCGTGCAATCCAGGAACAGCCTGCAGGGGCGTGCACGAGCGTTCCTGCACTAATCTTGCACAGACTAAGCCCTGGTATGCAAATCATCCAATTTGCAGGTGAAATCCATGCAAATGAGGTGATTTTGAAATTCAGGAAACTTGCAACAGTCCGTGCAAGACTTGTGCTAACTGCCGAAATGTACTCGGTTAGTAACCGAGTACATTTCTCAAAATCCAAAACGGAGCTATGACAGCTCCAAATAAAGGCTGCATATCATGTAGTAAGCATGCCAATGGCCAAGTATAAGGTCATTGGCATTGCAAACATAAAAAAATACAAAAATCAACTTTAAATTTTTTTTTAGCAGATCTCGGATGTTTAAGTGTAGGGCAGCGGTGTGTAAATGGGATCTTAATAAATTAAACTTAAAATAAGCAGTCTAACTAAAATCACTATTCTGCCATGCAAGTCAATGGCAGGCAGAAGACAACATGGTCAGTGAGTAGTGGTTGCTAAGGGGGGAGGCTCAGTGTCAGACATGAGACTATGCATTGACAGGCAATCCTATGCAAATGAGGGGAATGATAGTGAATCCCAGTTTTCCCCAACATGCTAGTCAGGTCCCAACAGTGTAAGAGTAGGAATAGCTTGGTGCAAGCCTAGGAGTTAGCTGACATCATAAGGGTGTGTGTCAAGCATACTGTAAGTGGATTGGAGCCCTGTGGCTTGAGTTTGCTCCTAGCTTAGCACAGCTAAGCTAGGGTGTGTGTCTAAACCTGCTTAGCACTCTTTACATTGCCTAAGTGGGTGTGCGTGCCGTGCACCAGGTTTTACAGGAAGAAAAAAGAGATTAAACCAGAAAATAGCAGCAGTGTGCACAATTGAGCACTCTGTTTGTGCGGCACACACACGGGCTTAAACAGGAAGGCAATGGTAATGGAAAACATCAGTATCAAGGTAATGCTTAGCTGGCAGGTGAAGTGTATCAGAATCAGCCAATTACACAGGCAGCAGACCAGCCCAGCCCAGAACACTACTACAAACTAAGCAAACACCTTCCCCTCTGGTTTTTCCCACACTCTACACCACTGGTGTAAACAAGCGGGGAACTCTTAACACTCACAACAGCAAAATGATAGGGGCTGCAATAGCTATCATACAATTTGTGGATGAAGCTGAGGGTGGTGAGGATGTGAATTCTGTTGACCAAACCACAGTGAGGAGATGGTGAAGAGTATACAGACCCTGGGTAACCTACCAGGGGCTACATGAGCTGGAGATTGTGGAGCACTATAGGGTGGACAGGGACCTCCTACAGCAAATTGTTCAGCTGTGCCTGCCATGCCTGACACACAGAACTAACAGAGGGGAACCCATCCCAGTGGATACCAAGGTATGTGTAGGTCTAAGAATACTAGCTGCAGGTACCTTTCAAAGGCCAACTGGGGATATGATGGGGACTTCATAGGCATCGGACTCCGGGGTACTCCACCAGTTCCTGGATGCCAGGTCAGCACATGTCGGTGAGCATGTATATTTCCCCAACACCCATGAGGCGCTGGCCAGCAATATGCAACTATTGCACCAAATAGCAGAATACCCTGAGTATTGTGAGTGTAATAGACTGCATGCACATACACATCAATGCACCACCTGGTGAGCAGGGTAGGGTCTACATCAACCACAAGGGTTTCCCCTCCATCAACTGCCAGGTCATGTGAGATTCCCAGAGCATAATAATGGATGTGTGTGCTGGCTGCCGTGGATGCTATCACGATTCCCATATCTGGCATCTGACGTAGCTGTACCAGAGATTTACCAATGGGGACATCCCTTACGGTCACCTAGTGTGGGATGCTGGATATGCACTGGAGCCATGGCTGATGACATCCATCAGAAATGCACACACCCAAAGAAGAACTCCATAATGAGGCACATGCACAGACCAGAATTATAGTAGACCACGTGTTTGGGATGCTCAAGTCATGGTTCCATTGCCTGGACACATCCGGTGGAGCCTTGCACTACTGGCTACATGTACCCAAATTGTCCTTGTATGTGCCATGCTACACAATATGATCCTGCGGAAACAGGTGCAGCAGGAACAGCACAGGGCAGGGCCACACAGCCCCCCACAATTGCCAAGGCCTGCACAGGCACAGACTGACTCGGAGGAGGAACAACTTGAGCCTGTCCCAGTAGGCAGAAGGAGGCGTGCCCAGTATGCCCTGGCCTTGGCAAAGAGGCAACGCATAGCACATACACTGACACAAAAGGGACCCAGGGAATAACACCACTCTCTCTGACTCTCACATACAGTAAAATGGATGCCAAACATTACACTACCTGTGCCTAACCATATGTAGGGAGTGTACTATGTGCATCTGACATTGGTAGCCCTGCAGCACCACCCTCAATAATGGGACACCCACAAGGTAAGTGACTCACACATGCCAGTCGGGGGGGTCACATATACAACAACAGTCACAGCCAGCAGGACAGGTGTAGACAAACACAAACAAAGGCTGTGCTATGGCCTCTGAATGGGGCCTTTGGGTAACCTCCCTCAGGCCTACACAGGCAGACTTCACAAGGTCAGGCAGTGGGATGTCTGTTCTGAAGGGTAGGAAGTCAGAAACTAATATGTAGTTAATTAAAAGCTAAGATTTGTAGTACACTGGCATGCCTCTATCCAGCATGATAGGTAAGACTACACACTGACATGGAGTCCGCGACATACCAGTACAGTCCTAGCAAATGTGTACAGGTGTCAGGTGTGCCACCCCATCTGACACAGAAATGTAGTCACAGTCAGGTGTGCCCAAACAATCCTGTGTAGAAATGTAGAAATAGTCAGGTGTGCCCCCCATCCTACATAGAAATGCAGTAACAGTCTGGCATGCCCCCCCCAATCCTGTGTAGAAATGTAGAAATAGTTAGGTGTGCCCCCCAATCCCGTGTAGAAATGTAGAAATAGTCAGGTTTGCCTTCCTCCTATGTTTAAATGTAGTAACAGTCAGGTGTGCCCCTCAATCCTGTGTTGAAATGTAGAAATAGTCAGGTGTGCCCCCATCCTATGTAGAAATATAGGAACAGTCAGGTGTGCCCCCAATCCTGTGTAGAAATGTAGAAAGAGTCAGGTGTGCTCCCCCATCCAATGTCGACATATAGTAACAGTCAGGTGTGTCCCCCCAATCCTGTGTAGAAATGTAGAAATAGTCAGGTGTGCCACCCCATCCTATGTAGAAATATAGTAAAAGTCAGGTGTGCCCCTCAATCCTGTGTATAAATATAGAAATAGTCAGGTGTGCCCCCCATCCTACATAGAAATACAGCAACAGTCAGGTGTGCCCCCAATCCTGTGTATAAATGTAGAAATAGTCAAGTGTGCCCCCATCCTATGTAGAAATATAGTAACAGTCAGGTGTGACCCCTTACAATCACGTGTAGAAATGTAGAAATAGTCAGGTGTGCCCCCCATCCTATTCAGAAATGTAGTAACAGGCCATGCCAAATGACCGACGGATACCCTGCAGAGACAGCATGCTACCTGTAAGTGTGCAACACAAAGGTCAACACTGCAGTACAAACTACCGGGAATCGATCCACAAATTTAATACAGACGACCATACTGGGCATGCCCACACACTTGGAGTAATGAAGGTGATGTCAGTCAACAACATACTGAAAGGTCATACTGGGCATGCTCAAACATTTAAACACATGAAGGCCATGTCTGCAAACACCAGTGGAACAGACATATCTGGCAGCCGCAGATGTTAGTGCAGACACTCCTCAATATGCTCCACACATGGTTTGCACAGACAGTGGAAAGGAATACAGGCATATATGTAAGGACAACACACTATAATAAGCCAAAGGTGGACATACATAGATGTGTGGAAGAGGGTGACTGTGACAAGGAGCCATCTAGGGCTGTCCAACCCAGCACACAGCCAAAGGGCCACAATCACATGAGGGTCTGATGTCACACACTGCAGATACTAGTCACTGGTATCTGTCAGCATTGCAGAGTATGTGGTGCATGTGCCAGCTGTCCAACATGACTGTTCAAGGAAGTAGTCATCTAGCAGCTGTATACACGTGTCTGTGGAATATGACCCAAGTTGTGCCTGCATGTGGCGTGTCAGCTGCTAGATGAATGAGTTATGGCCCATGCACTGACTCCGCCCTCCCCATAGCCCCACTATGACAAGCCTGCTGAGGTCACCTATTGTGAAATACACCTTTGGGAGAGTTGCATCCCAGTAATCTCCTGTGGCACATCCCGTAACTGTGTAGTGTGATAAACTAGTTAGTTAGGAGTTCTAACCCCAGCCTTGGCAACTGTGTATGCGTGTGTGTCTGTGTAAAGAGCAATGCTTTTTAGGGTGGTCACACTCCCTACAATTGAAATTCTCTACTTTGGTAAGGCTGCTGATGTCATTTACCTAGAAATATATCCCTAGAAAGGTTGTATCCCAGTAATCTCCATGGAGAGTCCCATAACTACATTAGTGTGATAAAATAGTTAGGTAGGAGTTCAATTCCCAGATATGGCAACTGTGTGTGTTTGTGTGTGAGTCTGTCTGTGTAGAGAGCAATGCTTTTTAGGGTAGTCACACTCCCTACAATTCAAATACTCATCTTTGGCAAGGTTGCTGATGTCATCCACCTAGAAATATACCTCTGGGTAGCTGTAGCCCAGAAATCTCCATAGCAAATCTGTAGCTGTGACCTGTTGTAGTATGATATATTAGTTAGGTAGCTGTTCTAATCCCAGACATGGCAGGTTTCTGTGTAGTGAGCAATGCTTTTTATGGTAGTCACACTCCCTACAATTCAAATGCTCATCTTTGGCAAGGCTGCTGATGTCATCCACCTAGAAATACACCTCTGGGAAGCTGTAGCCCAGTAATCTCCATAGCGCATCCTGTAATTGCGTACTGCTGTAGTGTGATAATTTAAGTAGATAGCTGTTCCACTCCCAGACATGGCAAGTGATTATGTGTGTGTCTGTCTGTATAGAGAGCAATGCTTTTTAGGGTAGTCACACTCCCTACAATTCAAATGCTCATCTTTGGCAAGGCTGCTGATGTCATCCACATAGAACTATACCCCTGGGAAGGATGTAGCCCAGTATTCTCCATAGCACAGGCCATAACTGTGTACTGCTGTAGTGTGATATTGACCTCTGTTAGGGGTACTATACTCACGCATGTCGGTTGTGAATGTTTTGTGTGTGTTTCAATGTCTGTGTAGGGAGCCATACATTTTAGGCTAGTCACACTCAGTACATTTCCAATGGCCTACTTTTTCAGTCCTGCTGATGTCATCCAATGTGAAATACAACTCTGGAGAAGGAGGTCTCCAGTAATCCCTGTGCTGTGTCCTATAAGAGCTCCATGCTGTAGTGTGATATAGACCTCTGTTAGGGATTCTATATTAACACATGTCGGTTGTGGATGTTTTGTGTGTGTTCCAATGTCTGTGTGGGGAGCAGTGCATATTAGGCTAGTCACACTCAGTATATGTCCAATGTCTTACATTAGCAGTCCTGCTGATGTCATCCAATGTGAAATACACCTTTGGGAAGGAGTACTCCAGTAATCTCTGTGGCGCGTACTATAACTGCATAGTGCTGTAGTGTAATAAACTAGTCAGGTAGGGGTTCAACACCCAGACATGAGAGGTGTGTGTGCGTGTCTTTGTAACTTGTATCCTGTCTGGAGGTAGGTGTGAGTGTGTGACACCTGGGCCCAATGTGGTGCAGGTTATGGTGGCCCTATATCACAATGTCCACTCTACAGGGAGAATAGATGTGAAATAGCCAAGAGGCAGGGGTGCAAATCCATACCCATACATGTGACATGCCAGGCAATCACAGTTAGCAACCCCAGTATTATCCAGAGCACACTCTTAACCTATGACACACACACACACACACACACACACACACACACACACACACACACACACACACACACACACACACACATGCTGAGGCAACAGCCAATATGTGTGTAGTATGCTGCATATTGGTGACTGATAGTAACTATGGTGTGATTGCAGTGCCCTACAGAGGCCATGGCACCCTGTCCTTCTGCCCAATAGGCACATGCATGCTGACAGTGCACATTCCCCATGGTTCCCACTGGATACCTGCAACACACATGTGACCCACAAAGGACATACCATGCCTGAAAACATGCCCTGTATGGACAGATGCCATGTGTTAGCATGCTATCAATGTAGGTGCAGGGTTAACCTGTCCATTACCAGTTCCTGCCACAGGTGGCCAAGACTGGCATATCTGATGATAATCTGTGTACACAACATTGGCCTGACACCCCAGGTACAGTTCCACATGTCACTGTGCATGCATGTAGGAGGTGTGCACATCCCAAACACCGTCCATGTCATGGACTAGGGAACACATGCATGGCAAGTGATGCACAGCATTGGCCACATGCAATAGCCATTCAGGTGACTAGATGGTGGATACAATATCCACCTGTGTGGGCAAATGCAGAAACCACTGGCCTGAGCCACAATTCAGACCATTGTCATGTGGCCTGATGCCAAGGTATACCCATCACCTAGCATTGTATAGCCATCTGGCACAGTCAAACACCACATACCTGTGCATTTTTCATATCAGTACTGGCACCCTGTGTGTTTGTGTGTGTGTTGTATGATGCGTATGATCACATCCACACTTACTACAACCCCGGTGGCATACTGAAGCATGCTGTCTGATGTAAGACACCTCCCCATACCCTTTGCCCATATAACCTCTGTATGACCTGTTTGGTGTATGTGATACCTGCACAGTAATGTGTTGTGGCAATCTCACTAGTGATGAGCTGTATCCCTGACCCTGGCACGTGTGCCAATGTGTGTGCATCCCTGTGAGAGTGTGGCTGTGTTGACTCTGGCACTTGTTCATGTGGACAGGCACGTGTACATCACCTACCATATAGCTACCATATCCCTGTAGCAGATGTCACTCACCATCACATATATGTTCTGCAGACTCCACAACAGGTAGCCTATGTGGTGCATTCAACAACGGCATAGGACTGTGATAGCACTACATAGTCATCAGGGGTTTTATACCCTGTGCTGGTAGGTGTGTGACACAAACATGCTTAGGTTTTACTCTCCCACCCCTCCCTGACTTGTTGATGCCTCTGTCTGCCCCTCTCACTCCCTCACTGGTGGATGTGGAGACCTATACCTGCTTTTCTTAGGCAGCAGTAGCATGTGTATTTTAGGTAATGCTCATGATCAGCTGATGGCCTCTGCATGAATTGCAGCCCTCCCTAGCTGATTGCATGTGGAATAGCTGTGGTAACATTCCCATAGCCATTTGCATGGAAACACACTCCAATATCTTGGAATATCATGTTTGTGTTGGTCCTTTTCATTCACTGTGAGCAGGAACCCGTTCTGTTGTTTTGGCAAACAGCATCTCAGATGGAGTGGGGCTTTACCTCTGATAACATACACTGTGGAAACAAGGCAACATACAAGAGGGGAATGTGCCTGATCTAACTACAGACTGTAAGTGTTGCTATACTGCATTCAGAGTAACGTTTGTTTAACAGGGTGTGTGCAGATATGGCTTCCAGCATGTATTAATACCTGCCATGTCAGTTGTATGTTTATGAGGACTCCCCATCTGTAGGGTCATCTGCAGACTGGGCAGTGTGTGGTGCCTTTGGTGTCATGTGTTACCCACAGAACATGTATCTGTGAACTGCAGACAGTAGTGTTAGGATTTCAGTCTGTCGATGATGAAAGCCATGACAGCTACTGACTTCATATTCCTCATAGGACATATGTTGCAACAAACCCTGTTACTACAGTAAATGCATGATGTTATCACAGCGACGTGTCAATATTGGCCCTGTGTATGTGCTTCCACCCACAACGTAGTCAACATTTGTACATATGTCATACATTAAGAGGTGCATATGTGCTGTACACCATACTTAGTGTCATCATATCTGATAACAAGCCAGTGAGATATCAGACTGCTACACATGTTATGTACAGTAGGGGTTATATTTGATGACATAACCTGGGCATACTGTGATTATTTGTACAGTACTGAGGTCTGTGTACTTATGGTGAATGCTGACAGTGTGTGTATTGTTAATTTGTACCTTGGCCTGTGTACAAAATGTGGCAGTTGTCATCATCCAAGGTCCCATCCTATCTGATGTTACATGCTGCTCCACTGTATGTTACCATGTTGGCTTACATGTTTGTAGGGCCATACACAAACATGTCCCATATCACAGTCAGCTATCAGACCAAACTGTGTAGCAGCCCAATATATGTAGGGTTAGTGTGTGAGTAGCACATATGAGGATAGTGTTGAACATCCATATACTGTAATATTATGCCAGCTTGCCATATGTGGCTGTGGCTGTGTTCTCATTGGTTGTGCTTATGCACTTTCACACAGGTGTATCTTACCCTGCACTGTGACATTTCTGTACAGCCTGCTATATTTGCAGGTACATGTGCATTCCCCCATAGGAGATGTAGGCCAGTGTTGAGCCAGTGTGCCTGTAGCCTGCACAGTGCATTGTTACATGCCTAGCAACTTAGTGTACTTAAACAGTGAGACGTCATGTGCAGATACTTGCCAGATGTACTGCTGCTGAGCCTCATTTAACAGTCATGTATGTCAGACAGAGCAGTAGGATGCTGTACAAATGTATGTCAATATCTACTGGGTAGTATGTGGCCATGGCACCCCTGTACCAGTGGTTATCATGTGTCAGGCCAGACAAGGGTGTGTGAATGCATAACCTATGGTGGCATATGCATACCAGTCGTTATGTGTTATACCCATCTACATGGCTGTTAACATCCATATTGTCAGGCATGGTACACATGTTTTGCACTAAGGGGTTATGTG